>NW_015650704.1:132634-141667 GCF_001515625.1 Sinocyclocheilus rhinocerous | reverse complement strand
GCGTGTGTGTGTCAAGTCAAGTCAAGTCACCTTTATTTATATAGCACTTTTAACAATACAGATTGTGTCAAAGAACTGAACAGCATTAATTAGGAAAATAGTGCTCAGTTCAGTTTAAATAGTGTCTGTGCAATCAAGTCGACGATATCGCTGGAAATGAAGTGTCCCCAACTAAGCAAGCCAGAGGCGACAGCGGCAAGGAACCAAAACTCCATCGGTGACAGAATGGAGAAAAAACCTTTGGAGAAACCAGGCTCAGTCGGGGGCCAGTTCTCCTCTGACCAGACAAAACCAGCAGTTTAATTCCAGGCTGCAGCAAAGTGTGTGTGTGTGTGTGTCTGTGATTGAGTGTGTGTGTGAGAGTGTGTGTGTGTGTGAGTGTGTGCGCAGTGGAAACATGCTGATGAAGCATCAGTGATTCATGGGTCAGCAGCTCTGGAAGAACAGTGCAGGTTTACACAGGAATCTCGTGAACACGTGGCTCATCTTTCAGGCCTATTTTTAGGAGCATTGAGACATTATTTGAGTTTAACTCTCATCACGGTTATGTGTCTGGATGTTGTTTTTTCCTCTGAGGTGATCTGAACGTGTTTCATGAGACTCGCTGTGAGATTTCCAGCCGCTGCTGATCTGATGTTTGTTTGTTGTGAATGTAAAAGTGAAAGTGAGCATCAGCTCTTCCTGTATTCGCATCTATCTTTTCATCTGTATACACGCGTTGTTTTAGTATCACTGACATACTTTTTTTTTGGATTTAGAATTAGTTTTTATTTTTATATAAAGTATTTAATTTTTTTTGTTTAAAATATATAAACTAATTCTAAATGGTAGTAAAAACTATAATGTATTATAAAATGCAATATTTTTAAAATAAACTATAATTACTAAAAAACAGCTTTTCTTAAGAAAAGATTAAATTTATTTTTAAATAATGTTAACTTTATATTTATTTTATTTGTCTATTTTTACACCCACACACACACACTCACAATAAACTATTTTATTTGTAATTGAATATACTTGATATAAAATGAACTAATTCTAAGTATTAATAAAAACTATAATGTGATTTCTTATTAAATGTATTTTTGAAAAATATTATATTTTTATGAACTAATTTATAAAAAAAAAAAAATATTCTAAATGTATTATCATGAAATTATTAATTCTCAATTGAATTGTTATAAATGTATAAATTAATTTAATAAAGTAATATTTGTGTCTTTTTTTTTTTTTCCTAACAAGAATTTAAAAAAGTAATATTTGTGTCTTTTTTTTTTTTTTTTCCTAACAAGTTTAGTTATTTTTTTTTTCAGTTTCTATTTTAGTTATTTTAGTACATCGTTAAACTAAATTAAAATAAAGCAATAAGCCCCAAGAAGCCTTGGTTTATGACAGCTAAGGGGCGTTGTTAGGTACGAGGCGAAGCGGAGTAAAACCCCCTTAGCTGTTATAAATTCACTGTAAACCACGGCTTCACGAGGATTATTGCTTTTATAAAACGGTTTCACAAAATAAAACAGAGCAAATAAAGTGTAATGATATTAATAAAAAGCAACACACAAATGTAAACAAATATGTATGTTACTTTGTAGAGTCATTTACAACAGCTTCGAACGCGGCTCAGCCAATCAGAATCAAGGACCGGAACTATCCGTTTTATAATGAGAAATGTTGCCATGGCAACTATCTGAAGTAAAAAAAAAATTTTGTGTGTGTGTATGTAGTTTTAGTTTTATTTGACAGTAATAATAGCATGCTGAATGCACAGACTCTGGCTGGTCTGTAGTGTAATATTCTGCTCTGTTCTGAGTCAGCGGGGTGTCTCTGTTGTTTGCGTATCGTCTGATTCGTCTCTCTGTCTCTATCTCTGTCAGGAGAGCGTCTGCGGCAGACGGAGAATAAAGCCATGCGCTGTAAGGTGGAGCAGCTGCAGCTCTTACTGCAGCAGCGGCGTCTGCGGCGAAAGGCCCGGAGAGACACTCGCGGCCCGTATCACTGGATGACCCAACGCCAGAACCTGTCCAGCGACGCATCGCTCCCCCTGGACTACCAGGAGCCGGTCTGGAAACCCGACGGCCCGGCAGACATCAACCCGGAGTTTGTCGTGGTGTGACGGACGCAAGGATGAAACCGTGACACGACCTGGGCATTAACGGCCGACTGACACACAGTCCCTCAGGAGCCGCTTCATGGCCTTCACGGTCGGTTTGCAGGGATTCTCAGTTCTCTTCACGGATGTTCAAGCGCAGGATGTAGCATCTTCACATCAGGTGTTCAACTCTGGTGCATGATGTTTTGCACAGTTCATTTCTCTTGAGCATTATGGGATTGTTGATGTGTGTTTCAGAGGACAGACGTCAGTCAGACCGCTGATTATTTTCAGCCTGGTTTTGGGCAAATCTCATGAAAACAGCTCATATTTCACCCCAGAATCAAATGAATATGTATATTTGTCATATAAAGAAAATGAAGCCATAGATAATTATATAACTCTCATTTTAAATTAAAACAGTAAATCTAAAAATAAAAACCAAGTCTTATTATTAATAAATACTATGTTATAATTTATTATTACATTTATTAGTGAAAATAAGTTATTTTTCATAAACTATAATTTATTTAAAAAATATAGACATTCTAAATAAATACCAACTTGTAGTAATTTTTGGGGGTTTTGCCTCTTTGTATTTGTTTTTTTATGCGTTTTTGTTTCCGTTTCTGTTATTTTTGTACATCAAGTAAAAAAAAAACTATAATATACTAAAAACTTTTATTTCTGCTAGTTGCCAAGGCAACATTTAAAATTAAACTTTGAAAGTTTATCTTGATGTACTAAAATACTTGGCATTAAAATAACGCTTAAGTGCTAAAATAATTAAAACTAAATAAACAAAAAAAATTTGACATTTATAAAAAATCAAATCAAAATTACTAAAACTTTAACTAAAATTAAAATGAAAACAAAAAAAATCTGATATAATTTTTTTTTTTTAATTTTTTTTTTAATCGTGCTTAAAATAGGCTTTACTTCTTTATGAAAAATACTATAATTTTTTTTCCCGTTTAATATTAGGATGAAATATGGCCTGGACATGTTTGGTGAGATTTACCCGCTTTATTTCTGAAGAAAGAGTCGTAATGCAGCATTTTCTTGTGGATTATTACTGAAGTTCTTCTCTCAGACGGTAGCCAGTGTCTGTTTGCGAGTCTCAGACGCTTTCTGTTTGTTTCTCACGGACAAACCTCTGAGCTGGAGTCATTATGAAAGCTGAAGTAAAGCTCGTTTGCAGATTTGGTTCTTCTGCTGGACAGCGTGTGAAGGAAGAGGTTTGCTGAGAGTTGTTCAGTGGCTTTGTTTAATCTGTGAGGAACATTCCCTGAACTCCTGCAGAATGTGGAATAACGTCTCTGTCTCATCAGAGATCAGATCTCGATCTTCATAGAGAAAGCGGCCTGTAGTTTGATGAAGCTCCTGTGTTTTTGCTTCACAAGCATCTTCCCGTTCATGCGTCTCTATCAGAAACGCTAGGCATGAAGCAGGAGTCACATTCATGTTTGTAGTAGTACTTGAGCCCGTCGTCTTCAGAAAAGCGTGTAGCACATTCATACGACTGTATTAATTTATAAACTCGCCTGGTTACTGTGAAACATTCTGCGCTTTAGTTTTGTGTCACTTTTCTTTCTTTCTCACGTTTGTGTGTTTTTGTCACAGTGTAAACTATAGTGAAGATGCGATACATTTGTGTGGCTTGTAATTTAGTTTTTATTTCTTTTTAGGAAATAAATTTAAGATTAAGAAATGTTTGCTGTTTGTTAGTGTTATCCCCTCTGATTTAACATTCATAGTTAAACAATGTTTTTTTTTAAATCTAATCGGGTCATTGTTGCATCGTCAGAAAATTGTATTATTTATTTTCACGTCTTTTTAAGCCATTCGGTGCGCAGTCACATCCAAAGTGCGCTGTGTGTATATAAAGCCACCTTGCCAGTACCAAATTGAGTTTGCTACCAAATAAGCTCAGCAGAACCCTGCACGGGCCTCAAACATATGCCCTAGTCCGGCCCTTATCCGACAGATAGAGTCTGACTGGAGCCTTATCAGAATTACTGGCCGAGTCCGACTGGAGCCCGTGTCTTTTTTTCTCTTTCTCTCTTCCCCAATTACACAGCTGCTGTTGTAGCCATTAAAATAGTTCAGTTTCGTTTTTAATGGCAAAAGTGGTTATATATATTTTCGTTTCTTTATTACGTTAATTTAGAAATATGTTTGGAAAATGTTTTTGTTTGTTAAATTCAAGTGTTTGTTTTTTTAAAGTAAGGACCAAGCGGCCAGCAGGGGACAGCGTCATCACCTGGTCGCCGGGAGGAGGTGGAGTCTTCTGTGCAGTGGTGCTGTTTTGCACCACTGGGGTGTATCCGATAGGGGTGTATCCAATCGTTTGTGCAGAGAAGCTAAAGCGCGCTTTGCAGGACATGGAGTCGCCAGCACGATCACTTGCATTTTTTTCTTATAACAGTGGAAACAACCTCATTTTTGCTCATAAAGGTAAGAGTAATACATCATTCGGGGTATTTTAAAAATTCATATCATAACAAAAATAAACCTTGGTATTCGGTATGAACCGGTATACCACCCAGCACTAACTGATGGACTGGAGTGCTGTGGATTACTTGTGGATTATTGTGATGTTTTTATCAGCTGTTTGGACTCTCCTTCTGACGGCACCCATTCACTGCAGAGCATCCATTGCTGAGCCTGAAAACATGCAACAGCAACAACATTTACATTTATTCATTCAGCAGACGCTTTTGACTTACAAAAGAGGAACGAGTGATTAGTCAGTGCTGATGTGTTTGTATGAAGCGCTGGTCTGGTCTAGACGGCGGTGAGTCATGTGACGCTGCTGATGTTGAGTGTGTGTTTATCACAGGTGTGTTTGTCAGCCGTTGGCTTGATCTTCTCAGCGGTTTCACACTAAAGCAGGATCTGAAACAGAAAACCATGAGTCTGACATTTGGACACATCACACACAAAAACAAGAGCGTGCCGCTTCAAATTACTGCTCGTTTAGTATCATTCATATACTGTTATATAGGTTTTGGCAATATTTTGAATTAGTTCTAGTTCTTAAAATGTAAACACTGTTTACACTTTAAATTTAAAGTTCTAGTAGTTTGTTGTGTTTTGTTAGCTTTAGTCATTTTTATTTACTATTTATATTGTATTTATTAATTTTTAGTTATTATTATTATTATTATTTGGTTATGATTATTTATTTAGTACTTAACTCAAACGAAAAGGAGAAATGTTGCATTGGAAACTAGCTGGAAAAAAAGTAACATTTCATTTCAAGTAACAGAAATGTTTTTTTTTTCTTTAATGGTTTTAGTTAACAATAATAACCCTGCTTCAGAAAAACACGAGGTAGATGAACAGACACAGAAACCTTCCGTGTGTGAACAAGCAAACGTTCAGTAATTGTGGACGAACATGGATCTACTCCAGACTTTATTCATAAAACGAATGCAAAATCAAACTTAAAATCTTTTCTCAGATGGTGAGTGAAAGAATGTTTTTAATATAATCTTCTTAATATTGTTTGTCAAACTAAATATTATACGAGTGGTTTTATTTGACATGTTTCAGACGGTGTGATTTGTTTCTGTAGGAAGAAACTAAATAATCATCATGGGAGAAACCGTCACTCGAGAGGAACTAAATGTTGGATTGTGAGTATTGAACAACTGAAAATATATGTTGAATGAGTTTTCTAATTGATCTGGACGGATGCAGATCTAAACTGACAAACTGCTGAATTTACTGGACTGTTTGGAAGAGTTTCTTGAAACATTACATGTGCTTAAAACATGAAAAAAAAAATCTACCAATGGGGTGAAAAAATAAATAAAATAAAATATTCAACAGAAACAATTCAAACAGAAAATAAGATTTTTTTTTTTTACCCCTATTGGCAGATGTTTGATTAATGTAAGCAAGAACTCATCTAATTGTGTGTGTGTGTTTTTGTTTTTGTCAATATAAGTCATTTTGTTTCTCAAGTAAATGTATCTTGAGTTATGAATCTTTAGATGTTTGTATTGGAAAACAAGGGTAACACATTACAAGTAACGCAAGTTACGTCACTAGTAAAGTAAAACATTACTGTTTAACCTGGAAGTAAATATCTGAGTTACTTTTTCAAATAAGTAACCCCAGTTACTTTGTTTCCATGTGTTGAGTGACAGCTCTGGTGTTGCCATGGTGACAGAAATCAGGAGTAAAGGTCATTGAGTCCGAAATTCTCGTCCGAAATTTTTGCATGTTAAAGAATAAATACGACCTCGCGTTGTGTCAATCACGTTTACACACTGCCTCTGAAACTTTCGTCCGTCATTAAAAAAATTCGAATCGGGTTCGATTTTCTGTGTTTTCGCATCCGTAGCAAGCGTTTTGATAGGAAAGGATGACAAATACGAAAAAACGCATACGAAAATTTCAGACTCGGTGTGCAAGGAGCGTTGTGTGTGAACATGATCTTACTGTAGTTCTAGACTCAATATGAACATGTTTACTCATCTCACTGCACACAAACACATTCAGTGTTCCTCACAATCAATAAAAACAGTCAAATGGAAACTCCTGCAATAATTAAATGTTAAATAAGACAAATATAATTTATGTATTTAATCCCATTTTATTAACCAATGTCTTTGCTGCTGACCTTCGATGATCCAATTCAATCATACTAATAATCAAAAATGACACACTCGTTTCATTTTAGTTATTGCTGAATAGTGTTGAACTTTCTTCTCCTGCGTCATATTCTTCATGAGATGTGTTTGAGCGGCGCCCTCTACTGTACAGACGTGAATTTACATTTCCTTCAGCCTGAGGTGGATTCATTTCACTTTTATTGTGAAAGCGCTTTTACGTTTGTAAAAGAAGACTTTTTATATTAAAAACAAACAAGCAAGCCCTGCCCAGATTTCAAAAGTAACTCAAAAGTAACGTAACGCATTACTTTCCATAAAAAGTAACATAATTATACATAATTAGTTACTTTTTTAGGGCGTAACGCAATATTGTAATGTATTACTTTTAACCCACAAGCATCCTTCGTATAGCGGCCCTTAATTGGTCCTTCGTGAACACATTTGGACACGAAGGTCTCAGGTGTGATCCCAATTTTTTTTTAAGCAAATGTCATATCACTGTCTTCGATCAAATAAAATCAATCAATTTATGTAATTTTTTCATGTTTCTAAAAGTACCATATTTTTTTATGTGAAATATGCTTATTTTTATTCTCTATTTAATATTTTTTATACTTCAGTTAAAAAAAATCATTCCAGTAAGTTCAGACAGCCAAAACCTAAAAATCCGGTGGCTTTGGTGACATCTGGTGGCATATGATGGTATAAAAATATCAAAAATATCAATAGCCACTATATGGCAGTAGTTTTCAATAGCTTTTTGTGTGTGTGAGAGTGTGAGTGTGAGAGTGTGAGAGTGTGTGAGTGTGTGAGTGTGAGAGTGTGTGAGTGTGAGCGTGTGTGTGAGAGTGTGTGTATGTGAGAGTGTGTGTGTTGATCTGCATTGTGTTGGATTTATTGGACAAATAAACAAAAAATGCTTTGAATTGTAGTATTTCCCATTCATTTCCTATGGGAGAAATTTAGGAGGTTTTTTTTTTCAACCACTTAACTTTGTTGAATCAAGTCCTCTTTTTGTGTGTGTGTTCAGGTGGCAAACTTAGGAAAAGTAGCCAAGTCTTGAACCGCTCAGATTAAGAAATTTAAAAAAATAAAAAAAACATTTTGCCCAAATGTGTCCCGAGGGACGCTTGAGCATTAAAGTACCTTTCCCCGACACTGCTGAGGAAGTATTTTTTGCAGTGCAACACAAAAGCAGATAATTTGAGGAATTTTCAGTCACAGTGAATGAGGATTGAAGCTCATAAGAGTCTTCTGATGCTTGGTGTGAAATGTTGATCTGATTAGAGCGCTGTGTGTGAACATGAATGTGATTGATAACAGACACACACTCATTGATTACAGTAATGAAGGCTGTGAGGACGAGTGTTCCTCAGTGAACGGATCCATACTGATTTATAATAAACACTGATGTTTATTGCGTTGCTCTCCTCTGACCCTCCACTAATGAGCAGATATTTATTCTTCAGCGATCAATAACACTCACATCTCGTCTGATATTTGTATCCATGAGCTTTTGACCTCCGTCATCATCGGTCTGCAGGCCTGTGATTGGATGATCATCACTCAGCAGCCGCTACGCATGTATACATTTTATATAGTATTAAAATAACAAAAACTGAAATTTAAATTATGAAAAAAATATAGACTTGTATCAAAAACATAAACTACCAAAAATGAAAAACTTTAACTAAAATTAAAATAAAATGGAAAATATAAAAATAAAATCTAATTCAAAATATTAATGAAAAACATGACCTGTGAAATACTTCTAACATTTCTCTCAGATTCCGAAAGTAAATACTTAATGAAAGTGCATGAATGTTTTCTTAGTTTAACTCTTTATTGATGCTTTAAAAAAAAAAATAGAAAAAAAGACAATAAATTAACATTTGCAGTTGCAAAAGTCAGAATTGTGAGAATTTTTTTTTTTTTTTATCCGTGGTGGAAACAAGCTTCAATTCTAATCCGTGTGTTGTGTTTAAAAGTTTCTTTGTCATTTTATGAATTTATTAATTCTGGTGTTACTGAACAGGGAAGCTGCTGTAATCTGAAGTGCTGCTGGGCTTCAGAGGAAGTGAACGCTGCTGGCGTCACCAAACAGGAAATGACCGTGTGTGTCTGTGAGCTCAGACAGGAAGCAGCGCAAGCCTCGCTCTTACCCAACGTCCTGTGAGCTGACAGAGAAGAGGAAGTGGGGAGGAAAGAGGAAGCAGCGTCCATCACATCCTGTCTATCTGCCTGCCTGCTGGCGTCACGTGAGGGGTTTTCTCACACACACACACACACACACACACACACACACGCGCACACACA
>NW_015650704.1:117132-132350 GCF_001515625.1 Sinocyclocheilus rhinocerous | reverse complement strand
CACTCACTCACTCTCTCACGCACACACACACACACACACACACACTCTCACACACACACACTCACATTTCATGACCAAATATCCTTCAGTAATTAAAATATTTGTTCAGTACTGAGAATTATTACTATAAAATATATTTTTGGACTATAAACTAAATCTCAGCTCACAGAGAACATTCTCAGAGCATTTTGTCAAGATTCTCTGAAAGTGAAGAAAAGTTCTTACAGTAACGTTAATAATAGAATGTTTGTTCAGTTATCTGGTCTTTAATAATGTTCACAAAACATTACCATGAAAACATTTACATTTGCAATTTTTTACATATTTATTTATTTGCTCATATTTCTTTTGTTCACAGAGCAGATGAACCTGATGTCTTTTTTTCTTTTCTTTTTTGCTTGAAGTGAATTGATCTTGTTTTAAGGAAGTTTCCATATTTTTGTAGTGTTTGTGTATTGAGTGAGTGTGTGTGTGTGTGTGTGTGAGAGTGTGTGTGTGAGAGAGAAAGTGTGTACCTGTTTTTCTATTCTGGTGGGGACTTAAACCTGAATACACACAGACTCATGGGGACTCGTGTCACGGTGGGGACCTAAATTGAGGTACGGGTGTGTGTGTGTGTGTCCAGACGTGTGTGTGTGTGTGTGTGAGTGAGAGAAAGTGTGTGTGTGTGTGTGTGTGTGTTTTGGACATGAGTGACCCGACCCCCATCTAGCTGCTGTCTGTTATTAATCACACTTGAAAAAGCCAGAGCCGAACTCAGGGTCGTGACCCTTAACCCTTGACCTTTGACCTCAGACACATTGTCACAGAGCTGTTGATGAAGGAGAGAGACACCAGAGAAAAGACCACATTTACACACAGCAGGTACACAAGGTGTGTGTGTGCTTCTGGTATTCCCTACAGTATGTCCCTACGTGTCATTTTTGATCTTGTGGGCAATGTTCCCCCTAATTTATTTTTCTTGCTGACTAAAACTTTTCTCTGTTGGGCGGACATTTCGGCCACCTGAGCAAAAACGTTCTTTATACCAGACCTGTGCAGCAAACACACACACACACAAAAGTTTTTAACTTAACTTTAATGTGCTATTTATATTGATTTGACTCCTGATGTAACTAAATGATTCACATTTTAGGTTACCTAACATTTTTTACAGTGTATATATAATGTAATGTAATGTAATGCGATATAAAAACAAACTGAATCATTTAAAACTATGGAACGATATTCCGGACTATTTTCAAAAGGAATTGCAAATTGTATTTTCAATTGCGTTTTCCATATGTGGACGCATAAATTGTGACATAATCCAAATGCAATTGCAAATCCTGAATTACCGTTTGCATTTTCGCTTTCGCGAACGCACAGTGACTGCCAAATTTCAAATGAAAAAGCAAAGTCCATCTGCAACTGTATTTCCCATGTCTTTGGAGTTATGAGCCTGTCATATTTAAATAGCAATATTAATTACCACGTCTGCTTTTTCACTCTCGCTGCGTCGCGCATGTAACCTGCCAAAACTCAAATGGAATCGCAATTCCTTTTGCATTTGAATTTCCGATGTCTACATGGAAAGCTGCCAATCATCGTCAGGGGCGGGACTATACTAGGGGGCGTGTTTGTATTGGGAGGTGACGTCACTCACAGACGACAGTGCCGAATGCTCTGATCAATGGAGGTAATCGGTAAAGGCTCCGCTAAAGGCAGCTACCAATCAGTTTAGTACCTGTGTGAACGACCAGACAGTGCAACCTTCCCCAAAAAGCGTTCTTATTTATTTAAGATTTAATTTTCTATCTCGTCCTAGTTCCATACTGTGACGAGTGGGGGCGGGGCCGAGAGCCGTGGGAACGGAGCGAGGCCGGTGGAGTAATTGATAATGAGCGACACCCGCACCACTCACCGGTCTCGAGTCTCACGGAGGAGCTCCGGAAGGATAAAAGGGAGGAGTGACGACCGTGGTGGACGAGAGAGGACCAGGCCTGGAGTTTATTTTGTGTTTTGGTTTTGTTTATGCGCGACAGTCGTCCGCGAGGGGCTGTCGCGCTATTTTGTGTTGGTTTATTTTATTAAAGTTTTGTTTAAATGTTCGCCGGTTCCCGCCTCCTTCTTCCCGACCTACGAACGTTGTTACAACGACATCAAAAGATACTAATATAACAGCAAAACGTAGAAAATTTAAGTACGACGGTACCGGGAATTCGCGGCCTAGCGACTCGACTAGAAAGGGATCCGTCAACCAATCCAGCCAAACCCTCTTCTCTCGTCGAGGTGAACACGATGAAACTGACATGGACATAGATGTGTTGAAATCCGAAATCCTGACCTCCATAAGAGCAGAAATCGGCTCAATAATGCGATCGGAAATGAAAGCAGTTCTTGCAGAGGATTTTGACTATTTGAAAAACGAGTTACAAAAAATGAGATCGGATATAGCTAATAATGCATTAGCTATGCGCACCGAATTGGACCGAGAGAATGTTACAATAAAGGATGTAGAGGAAGGTCTGTCAGCATGGTCAGATGAAACTACAACACTGCAAACAAAGGTGAACCAAACTTGAGAGCCAAGTGAAACATCTCGAGGACAGATGTGAAGATACAGAGGGAAGGATGAGGAGAAACAACGTCCGGATCGTGAGAGTGGCTGAAACTCCAGGCTCCAGTAATACGGCAGCGGTATCCAAATTGCTTCAAGAAGTGCTTAAAATCGAAAGAGAACTACAGATTGACCGCTCCCACCGCAGCCTGACACCTAAACCACCAGGAGGAAATCCACGAGCCATTATTGTTCGCATGCACTATTATCAAGATCGAGAGGAGATTTTAAAGAAAGCACGAGAGATGGAGCCACTAAAGTTTAATGGACACCCAATAGCCATCTTCCCCGACTTCACAGCAAAGGCTAGAGCAGCATTCACAGAGGTGAAAAAGCGTATCCACAACCGGCCAGACATTCGCTATGGATTCATCTATCCTGCCAGATTACGATCAAAGAGAATTCATTGACCCAGAGAAAGCCATGGCTTTTGTGATGAACACCATCACAACAAGTTCATAAAAACAGCTCCATGGGCTAGGGATTAATCATCAAGTGGATGAAGGACACAAAGACTAACATATGCACAATAACGAATAATTATCCACCAGATTAAACAGATGAATGTTTTTGTACTATAATTCTGTGGAGGAATGAATGATGGACTAATGGAAACGGTCACTGCCATGGTCAATTACATAATGAGGGTAGGATAAATTACCTGTTTTCTAGAAAAATGTTGATGATTATGTTTAGCTAAGGCAGCAATAGTCTGCGTAAATCATTCTGAGTAAAATATGTCTCTGCTGGAGCTTAAGGGTATTTACATCTAACCCCTGTACTAGAATAGGCGAGTGTCATCGCTTATTATGAACCTTAGGATAGTAGCCTAAACACAGGCATATAGCCTAGAAACTCTTAGTTTGATTTAGCTTTCTTGATTTGTAAAGTGATATTTTTCCTACTTGTTAAATCCCATGTTCTCGTTGGGATGTGTTCATGCTTTGTTCTTGTTCTTCAGAGATCATTATAGGGACCAAAGATTGAGGTATGACAGTAACAGCAGTTGTATTTGCTCATACTTGTGTAGTTGGACAACTTAAAGAAACAGGGCTAGTGGATATATGGAGACAAAAGTTTCCCAATATGAAAGATTAAAATTTTTTCTCTACTAGGCATTCATGATATTCACGAATTGACTATTTATCTACGTCAATATCAGAACTACATAGAGTAACAGATATTAAAATGTTGCCAGTAACATTATCAGATCATGCTCCGCTGATGATGTCGTGGGATTTAGGATTTAGACCAATATCCAGGCAATGGAGACTTAAAGGGGTCATATGATGCTATTTTAAAGATCATTATTTTGTGTATTTGGTGTAACCGAATATGTTGACATGCTTTAATGTTCAAAAAACACATTATTTTTCAAATACTGTACATTATTGTAGGTCCTCTATGCCCTGCCTCTCTCAAACACGTCGTTTTCAACAAATCCCCCTCCTTTGACAAGCGCAGTCTGCTCTGATTGGCCAGCTGACCCAGTGCATTGTGATTGGCCGAACACCACAAGCACACGTCGTAAATGTAACGCCCCTTACCATAATCACGAGCTTCATCTTTCAAAATAAATGTTTGTTTATTTGGTGTAACAGAATATGTTGACATGTTCAAAAAACACATTATTTTTCAATTACTGTACATTATTGTAGGTCCTCTATGCCCTGCCTCTCTCAAACACGCCGTTTTCAACAAATCCCCCTCCTTTGACAAGCACAGTCTGCTCTGATTGGCCAGCTGACCCAGTGCATTGTGATTGGCCGAACACCACAAGCACGCGTCGGAAATGTAACGCCCCTTACCATAATCGCGAGCTTCTGTCGTTAGTTTTACCATCAGTAAAACTATCCCGAAAGGGCAACAGAGTCGCGTGACAGGCACAGTGATGATGCAGTACACAAGCCGCGGTTAAGACCCAGATCAAACTGGATTCATAAAAGGGAGATACTGTGGTGACAATAGGAAGATTATTAAATATAATTAATTATTCATTAATAAAAGGGGAAGAGGCTGTGATTATATCATTAGATGCATATAAAGCATTTGATAGGGTGTCCTGGCAATTTCTGTTTCATACTATGCAGAAATTTAATTTTGGACCTACTTTTCTTAAATGGGTACATACTAGGGGTGGAACGGTTCAACTTACTCACGGTTCGGTTTGTATCACGGTTTTAGAGTCATGGTTCGGTATGTGCTATGTTGAACAAAAAACATTTTAACTCTCCATATTACTCTGCATTTAGGTCTTTAGCAGTTTAGAACACAAAATATCTCAATAGACAGAACTTTAGAGCGATAACAACAAAGATATTTTAAATTGAAATTTCCACTACTGTTAACGTGACTTACCTATAGTGTTGATAACATGAACTGAAGAAAAGATGGCGCACTACACGCCTATCAAAACTACGGTACATCAAAAGGCTCAAACAGCGCTAAAAATACTTGAATCTGCCCTAACACAACAGTGTCATAGCGACATCTTGTGGACAACACAATACACTGCTCTACACATACCTTGTACTCCAATCCACAAGCCTCAACTAGAGTTAACAGACATAAATCAAGGGCTTTTGGTTTGGAGCGAGGTTGTAGGCAAGGCTGTGTACTATCCCCATTACTATTTGCTATAAGTATAGAACCCCTTGCCCAGCTTATAAGAGAAAGTGTGGTTATAAAAGGTATTAACATAGGTGAAGAAGAACATAAAATTTCGCTATATGCGGATGATGTCAAATGTGAAATAATGTGCTTGTTAATGTTTACTAATAAATGTATTAAACCTTACCTAATAATTAACATTTCATGTCAATTAAAATGCTTAAAAATGTCATATGATCATGCACATCTTGAAAATCTACAAATGATTTTAACAGCTGTTATACAATGATTAAAAGCTTTTGTTAATGCACAACACTTCTGCTGCTGTTGAGGTGTGATGTGGGTAAAGTTAGGGACGGGTTTGTTTGTATGGGTAGGTTTAAGGTTGGGTAAGGGGTCAACAAGTGTACAGGGGTCAATTTGATTACTATAAGGGAACACAATTCAATCTGTTTATATTGCATTGTTTTGATAAATGATAGATTATTTTCTTTAAAATTTGTTGTTGTTTCCCCCCCCCCCTCCTGTTGATGTATGATTCAAGGAATATTCCGTTTAGTGATTCACAATAGTATACTAATATGTATATAGTATACTAAGTGTTGAGGCAATAAAAACATGTTTTGCACCCAAATTACAATGTGTGTATTTGTCTTTACCAAACATTTTGCTAAACTTAACTAACCACCCTTTACACAAATGTTGTTACAGTAGCTAAAAGTCCAGTGCCAATAAAGATAGTAAAAGATTAGTAAATATTTATAAACCTTTACAAATGATGAATAGTCTCCACTTTAGATTGGGTGCTGCAAAAACATGAACGAATGATTAATAAATGATTTGTAAAGATGTGAAAATAGGGTGAATTTGGTCATTTTGGACACTTTTTGCCATCAAAATGACTGCTCATAAAGGTACTAATGATTAGTAAATGTTTAAAACATTTACAATTGATGAATAGTTTCCACTTTAGATTGATTCATTTGGTAATGTTTAATAAGTTCATTAGTTAACATTAACAAGCACATTATCTCATATTTCTAGATATGTGAATATATATTAAGTAATGATTAGTTAAACATTATGTAATGTGTGTTAATGATTTATTAATGAAAGTTATTATAAAGTGTTACCTAGTTATCCAAACCTCCCCATGAAGTACAGTTTGCACAATACACCTGTGTGTAACTGTATATGTCTCTGAGTTTTGTTATCATTCTGTGCCCATCATCCGCCATTTCCACCATTTTTCTTCAAAACATGATGACGTTTTATTTCACGTCATTGCATTTGCATTGGCTCTTGTGTTAAGCTATTTCGTCCACAACCATTATAGTATTCGATTTCTGCAGCAACTCATTTGGCGCACGTCATTCTCTTTCTATGACACCTGTAAACCGCATTCACCAGTTCTAACTCTATAGCGACACCAACTCTATAGTGGTTTGCCCGAGCATTGTAATTATTTCGCATTTACTGAGTTCAATCAAATAGCTTTCCCAACTAATTTTTGCATGTGCAAAACACATTATTTCTTCTGTGCAGTCTAGCACACATGCAGCTTAGAGGGAATATTTCTCGTGGGGACATTTTTGGTCCCCATGAGGAAACCACACAGAATTATCTTTTTTCAAAAATTGTGTGAGAGGTTGGGAATGTTGCGGAGCCACATTCTACCTACAGTGAGGTGACATGGAGAATACACATATGGACTAACTGACAGGACAGTGCTACGTGTGGAATAAACCACTGCGGTAGCTCCTACCTGAGTAGAGATCAAACTACTGCCAACACAGGGTCGGACAGAAGGAATTCTGTCAAAGGAAAGACACAGGTTTACTATTAGGAAAACTGCACCATGGAAAAATATGCATACAGGATTACCTGAAGGGAATCTCATGTATGGGTACCTAGCCCAGTACATGGGCTGATCTAACAGGAATACAACTCAAGTACTGCGCCTAGACAGGTTTCACCACCTGGGGAACTCTTTGGAAGTGCAGAAAAGGTGATTGCGTCCCCCTCTTTGTGCGTAATGGTGGCACAAATGAGACACAAAGCCAGTTCTGCTGCCTTTTACCTGTTTGTACTAGGGATGTCACAATACCAAAAATCTAGTAGTCAGTACCAATACCACTAAAAGTACATGATACTCGATACCAAGTCGATACCACTGGAAAAAATAGCAATAATACTTAAACATGAACTCCTTTATTTAACATTACAAATACGCAACATTAGTGGCACTTGTCCTTGAAATAATACACACACACACACAAACACACGCACTCGTGCACACACATACGCACACACACCTATAGCCTACTCTGAATGCAAGCATTAGTTTAAATTCACGGACATACTTGCAGGCCGAAAATATAACTCGATACCAAGTCGATACCACTGGAAAAAATAGCAATAATACTTAAACATGAACTCCTTTATTTAACATTACAAATACGCAACATTAGTGGCACTTGTCCTTGAAGTAATACACACACACACACAAACACACGCACTCGTGCACACACATACGCACACACACACCTATAGCCTACTCTGAATGCAAGCATTAGTTTAAATTCACGGACATACTTGCAGGCCGAAAATATTTTTTTAAAACTATTCATATTTAAAACAATAATATTAGCCAATAATGTTAATAAGGATAATCCGTGGACGGATACACAACGAATGAACAAGCCGAAAGCTGTCAGACAGTTGTGTGTGCATGATCATGCTCAGCGCTCATGCTTTCAGAGCTGCACGCTCTCATTTAAATCTCACACAATCTTATTCATATATTGTTGCCGTCTTCCACGTTTAGTTCTTCTGTGTGCTTGTAGGCGTTTTTCCTCCTTCTTTACCCTTTAAGGACCCACTGAAACACCTCCAGGCGTATGCTCTGCCTGCCCCCGTCCGTTCCGGAAGAGCTGCAGCCTCGCTAGTCGCTACCTTCGGTACCATCGGTACTTACGCTACTGAAGAAAAACAAGTACCGGCAAGATTTTAAAATGTAAATACCGACTTGGTACTGTAGTATCGGTTCTCGTGACATCTCTAGTTTGCACCCAACACACAGGAGGAAACTAGCTCAATCAGAGATTGTAAAAAAAAAAAAATCTCGCAATGACTGGGTCTGTTCATCAACTGGTTCTGCAAGGAAGTGATGGAAACTTTGGGCACATATCCAGGCTGGGGTCTCAGGATCACGTGAGAATCAATCGGTCCGAGTTTTAGTCATGTTTCGTTGACCGAATATGCCTCTGGTCCCCCAACCTCTTGATGGAAGTGAGCGAGGTCAGGAGCGCTGTCTTGGGGGTCATTCACATATCGCGTTTTTTGCACGCTCAAGTTCGTTATTTCAAATGAAGACGCGCGGCAGGCGCGTTCATAATGGAAGCGACGCGGTCGCGAAGCGCAAGCGGTGCGATGCACTCATTTTTTCCAGGCGCGTCCGTGCCGCATCCAGATAAAAACATTTCAACCCAACTGAATCACGTAGATGATTGGGATTCTCTGAATGAGCCAGCGAGACGGCTTGGGCAGCGCTAGCCAGTCCCCCAAACTCTGTACAAGTGACACCAAAGGGAAAGCAGCAAATGTACACATGGTGGGGCAGTGAACTTTTGTACAGTGTGATTGTATGTTTGTTTGTTTGTTTAGACTAGATGTGTTAGTATTTAGTTAATAAAACTTTTGTGCACAAATTACATGAGTTTCTGATTGTGTCACTGTTTGTGGATAATGTCCCTTTACTCTAATGCGCTAGTACTGTAAGGAAACTATTTTCTACGGCCACGAAAATATCATTTCATATCAGTTGATATGAAATTACACTGAATGTTCACTGGACGAACAGATTAGTTTATGGTAATATTAATTCTGCTACAGTTACTACTGGCCACATTAGTTTGATCTCTAAATAAATGCACCTTACATTTACAGTAAATGTATTTACTTTAAAAACAGGTGTGTCAAAACTCAGCAGGAATGAGGAACCTGCTTTATAGACTTACAGACAAACCTGTTATACACATGTCACTCAAACACAGAACCAGGAAAGTATTTAAAGTCATCTGTCCAGGGAAAGAGAAACTGAAGTGTAGTTGAGCTGTTGTGTGTTTTTGTCTCTGTATTCGAGCTGTAAAATGGCAGAAACCAGAATTTCAGTGGATCAGAATGAGTTTATGTGTGCAGTGTGTCTGGATCTCCTGAAGGATCCAGTGGCCATTCCCTGTGGACACAGTTACTGTAAGATCTGTATTACAGGCTGCTGGGATCAGGAGGATCAGAAGAGAGTCTACAGCTGCCCTCAGTGCAGACAGACCTTCAGTTCAAGACCTGCTTTAGCTAGAAACACCATGCTGGCTAAAGTGGTGGAGAAACTGAAGAAGACCAAACTCTCTGCTGACTGTGACGCTGGAGCTGGAGATGTGCAGTGTGACGTCTGTACTGGAAGAAAATACAAAGCCGTCAAGTCCTGTCTAGTGTGTCTGAACTCTTACTGTCTGAATCACCTCGAACAACATGAGAGCTGGTTTAAAGGAAAGAGACACAAAGTGACTGATGCCACAGGACGACTGCAGGAGATGATCTGCCAGAAACATGAGAAGCTCCTGGAGGTTTTCTGTCGCACTGACCAGAAATGTATATGCATGCTGTGTACGATTATTGAACATAAAAACCATGACATTGTACCAGCTGCAGACCAGAGGACAGAGAAACAGGTATTTAAAATTAATCATCAAGTTAATACTCAGTGCAGTGATCCAGTAGTCTTTTTATTTTCTGTGTAGAGTCACATCTTAATTACACATAAACACTATCAGTGTGAAACTATGTCTGTGTCAGTTTCACTTTTATAATACTTACACATGCAGTGTGAAACAAGGCTTAATCTTCATGTTAATTCATGTATGATTCATGTATTGTAACTGATTCACAGTTTGAACCTACAGTCATTGTTTATCAGCTGCACTTTTACTGGATACACACACAGGATCACATCCAGTTCCTGCAGGTAACAGAGATCTAGAAGAACAGGATCATAGTGGACTTGAGCAGATCCTGCTTTTACAGAGACTCACAGAGAAACAGTTCATGTAGCCGGCAGAAAACTCACTGAGTGTGTTCATGTTCTTCTGTAGAAGGTGTAAGAAGAGTTTATAATTGATGATGTAAATGATGATTTGCAGAGATATCTGCTCATCTGTACTGAGACACTGATGATACACTGAACATGAAGAGTTCAGCTCCATGAAAAGATCAAACAGATTCATAATTCCTGATTCTGATGTGTTTTATCTCCATCAGATTCCCTTCAGTTCTCTCCGGATCTGAACACAGCACTTAAATGCCTATCAGAGAGCAACAGAGTGATTACTTACACTGACACAGTTCAGTCGTATCCTGGTCCTCCAGACATTTGTCACAGTGCAGGGTGCCTTCTCGGCTTACCCTGCGAACTGTGTTGTCCTGATATGTTCGATAGCTCGTGGCTTGAGCAATAAGCACTGATCTCGCAGCGGAAGTGCTCGGATCACGAGCTGAATCTCCTTCCACCTGTCGCTTATTCCCCCACTCCCTTATATGTCTCTGCCTTCTGTCCTTCGTCGTGTGTAGATTGTTTTGTCCTTGCTCGTGTTTTGTGTATGAGTGCAAGCATCAGTGTCTGACCCTCTGTTCTCCTGTGCTTAAGGACTCGTAGTACGGAGATCCAGCAGCTCGAGTGGCCCGCAGTGTCTGCCGGCCAGCTCTGGAATCTCCGCTGACCTGAGCAGCAGTTAACTATTGTTTGTTATTTTGTGTTTTGTGGCGAGAAAAAAGAATCTCCTTTCTCACAACTCTGCATCGGAGTCCTCTATCTATCCTAGACCCTGACAGATTTGATGGTTATTATCAGGTGTTGTGTAGAGAGAGTGTGTGTGGACGATGTTACTGGGAGCATCAGCAGGAAGGGACGGTTTAATCAGTGTGTGTTTAGATATAATGATCAGTCCTGGAGTTTGTTCTGCTCTCCCTCTAGATACTTATTCAGACACAACAACATAGAGACTGATCTTTCTGTAAAGTCCATCAGCAGTAGACTAGGAGTGTTTGATGATAACTATAGAATAGAGCAGGAACTCTGTCCTTCTACGGCGTCTCTGACACAATGAGCCTCATCCAAACAGTCCAGACCACATTCACTCAGACGCTCTATCCTGGGTTTATTGTTGGTCCTGGATCGTCAGTGAAACTGTGTTGATGAATCAGAATAGACTGACGAGAGATTCTACCCATAATGCTTTGAGCTGCATGATGAATCAGTTTTCTTTAGTCTCCCGGTGTCATAAGCTGCTGTTTTTATTATCGTGCATTTAATTGTTTAACACACATTTAATTGTTAACTGTTAAAGTTACGTCTTGTTAATAATTTGTGGTAAATCGTGTAAGTGACATGAAATTTCCAGCTGTTATAGCCCATATTATTCTACATGAAATTTCATGTCATTGAAGGAAAATAGTCTTGTATTTTTTTAAATTAATCTCTCCCCCATGCTTAATGTAAGAAAGATTGTTTAGAATGACATTAAACAAATGCACTAAAAGTTGTGTGTGTGTGTGAGAGAGAGAGCGAATGAGAGAGGGAGGGAGTGTGAGTTTCTGTGTGTGTGTGAGAGTAGTGTTAATTTTGTTGACGAATAATTTTCGTCAACGATATTTATTTCACTGACAACGAGACGATAACGAACTAGAACTCTTCTTGAATGACAAAAACTATGACGAAAATCTACTGTTCTACTGCGTAGTTAGGAGGCTAGATGTGTATATATGAACCGGTGGGACATAATGCTAAAATACACTTGCTGCACATCTCATAAAACGTAAAAAAATAAATGTCAATATGTGGGAGTAAAAAAAGAGCAGACATATGGATAAATTTGAGGATGCAAGAGAGAACTCAATTCGGTCCGTTTTTCTGAGCGTTCACACCGAAGCGTACACACACAGAAAGTGCCTCTCACACAGCACATAAGTACTCTTTCGCGTCGCATGAACAGAGAAATACACACAAAATGATGTCGAATTGTCTGTTTTGACGAGTATTCACGTAAACACAGTTCTTTTTTTTTTGTCCACAGTAATTTTACACTTGTCTAGTACAGATACATTGCTTTGTTTCATAATTACAGTGTATACATTTTTCTTTATTTACCCTAAAAAAATGGAAGTGAGATGTGACAACTTGCCCTGTAAGTGGGGTACATTGTAACATCTGAGGGGCACGTTGTAACATGATCATATGACAGCTTAAAATATTATCTTATCTAATGAAAAAAAATATACAAGACAAACTAAAATATTTTGTCAATCCTGCGCAACTGGAATTTAAAATTGGTCAGTGTCTTCTGCTAGTTAGCGAAGCATTAAAAAACTATCTAGACTGAAAATAATAGCAGATTTGCCTCATTTTAAATGAATACTAAAAACTGAGATCAAAAATTTACTTAAGCCATAAATGTAACTTTACTATGGTAAAATAAATATTCAGGGATATCTTCAAAAGATTTTAGAATTTTGACGTACTTTTTTCTCTATATAGTGTTGATATGGCAACTAGTAAATACCATACATTTTGTTATGCTAGCATGTGTGGAAATATTCAAACCACGTGTGTTACAACTAACCCTGTGTTACTTTGTGCCCCACGCTCCCCTGTTGACTTTGTGAGGACATTTTTTGGTCCCCGTGAGGAAACAAGCTTAGAATGTTTTGAGAATCTGAAAGTGCCTAGTTTTGTGTGAGAGGTAGGTTTAGGTGTAGGGTTAGGGCAAGGGGATAGAAAATGCAGTTTGTACAGTAGAACAACCATTACGCCTGTGGAATAAACCCACAAAACATGGAAACCCAACATGTGTCAGTGTGTGTGTGTGCGTGTGTGTGTGTGTGTTCCTAGTATTCCCCACGTTATGGGGACCTTGTTGAGGCACTTTGGTCTCCATAAGGAAAGAATCATACAGAATGATCATAAATCACACAGAATGTATTTCTTTTTAAATAAATTAACCAAAACTGACGCAAAGGAGAGTGGGCTCGTGATGGCAAGCAAAAAACTTGAAGATAAAAACGTTTGGGAGAAAAACAAAAAGGGAACAGTTACATCAGGTTACATTTGCTCGCATCTCTCACTATAGAGCATGTGGCCTATAGCACTAGAGTAAAATCCCAGGACACCCCTAGTACGAATGTTCACTGCTATTTATTACTCCGCATTGTCTGACATGAATATTCCATTCATTCATAAAAAGAATAACATTTCTACAATGGGTTACATTTGAGAGATATTGAGTTAGAAAATAGAGTAAATGAAGTAGCCTCTAAAGTGATTAGTCTGATTAACATGACACACAGACACTGAGTCACGTGACTACCGCGGAGCCTGGAGGGCAAAACAGCCATAGAACTGCAGTCAAACCACGAATATTTAGATAATTTCTCAAAAAAACAAAACAAAGATATGTGAGTAAACGCAAATTATAGGCACTTGCGATCCATTTACAGCACCTGCAGCAGTATTTCAAACCTGGTACAAATGAATGGCGGTCAGTGGAGAAAAGGCTTGTTCTGCCCTCCAGGTGGGCGTTCCTTTACGGGAGTGACGTCACATGAAAACTATCAATAGGCGTAATGGTTTTTCTACTGTACAAACCGTATTTTCTATCACCCTACACGAACCCTACACCTAAACCTACCCCTCACAGGAAACTTTCTGCATTTTTACTTTCTCAAAACACACACACACACAGACAGACAGACATATGAATACTCAAATTGAAGAATTCTGTTTCAGGTTTATAGATTCTTTATCATTGTCATATTATAGATTTTGCGTTCTGCTCTTTTTATGTAGATTTCAAGTATTGTAGTTCATACAATAAGGCATTTATTTCAGTCCCCTGCTGAAAAAAACAATAGAAACCATCACATAATTTGTAATGTTCACTGGTAATGAAATATGTCCCAAAACACACTACAGGAAACAATTATTTAATGGTTAAAGTTGATAGTTTGTAATGTTTGTAATGGTATTTGAAGTGGAAATCATTCGAATTTCTGTGATAGTTTCTATCGTTTTTGTCAGCAGGGTCACCATGGGTTTTGTGATGTAATAAAAGGGGCAGGAGGCAGTGTGGCCTAATGGATAGAGAGTCGGACTTGTAACCCGTAGGTTGCGGGTTTGAGTCTCAGGTCCAGCAGGGATTGTAGGTGGGGGGGAGTGAATAACCAGCGCTCTCTCCACCTTCAATACCACAGCTGTGTCCCAAAGTTAAGTGCGCACACTTCGAAGGCCACGGACTAGGCTAGGCCTCCGAAGTGCACAAAGGACCCTCCGAAGTGCGTGAGATGCTCCGCCTTCGCAGGATTTCCTAATTGCGCCACCAGGTGTTCCTGATTATTGCTTTGTCGCATAGCAACGGTGCGAGAGGAGAGCTGACGAGAGGACAATCCTGCCAGGATAGGTGGAGCCAGAATTGCTCATTTTTGTTTTTTTCTGATGTTAAACCTAAGCTATGTTGTAAATAGTTGTAAAAAAGTACTTTCAGTAATGTATAGAACAATTTGTTTTAATGTGTCAAAAAAAATATTTACAAGACAAAAAAATAAACGTATAGAAGAATGTTTTGTGAAAAAAAATTATAAGCTGCATTAAAAAAAATAACAATGTACATAATTACTTCTCTTTTATTTACACATGTGAATATGCAAAATAAAAATAGAAAATGTACAGAAAGTACTCAGGCTCATTTACAAATAAATTATACTACAAAAATGAATAATGTATACAACTTATTCATTTCATTTTTAACTTACATCACAAAAATAAACTACAGAAATTAGGTTGTTTCACTGACAATGTGACATTTAAAAAAAGATATTGAAAAATTGTAATGTATCCATTTTTTCCACTGCTTCCTCTTGCCTAATAGAGAATGACTAATAAATAATGTATTTGTTAAGCATT
>NW_015650704.1:115963-116516 GCF_001515625.1 Sinocyclocheilus rhinocerous | reverse complement strand
TATTCACTCATCATGACAGTAAAATAGGGCATTCTAAGTCAATATACTGCAGTATTTCCTCTCTTAATCAGTAGAAAATATGGTTAACACCCGGTCATGCATGAAAAAAAATACTGTCATGTACAGTGAAACCGGTATAATTTTGAAAAATACCGTGATATAAATTTTTGGTCATAGTTGTAAAAGTTGTAAAAAAGTACTTTCAGTAATGTATAGAACAATTTGTTTTAATGTGTCAAAAAAAAGACAAAAAAGACAAAAAAATAAACGTATAGAAGAATGTTTTGTGAAAAAAAATTATAAGCTGCATTAAAAAAAAAGAATGTACATAATTACTTACTCTTTTATTTACACATGTGAATATGCAAATCAAAAATACAAAATTTACAGAAAGTACTCAGGCTCATTTACAAATAGATTACACTACAAAAATGAATAATGTATACAACTTATTCATTTCTTACATCACATACATCACAAAAATAAACTACAGAAATTAGGTTGTTTCATTGACAATGTGACATTTAAAAGAAAAACTGTAAAAATTGTAATG
>NW_015650704.1:115321-115943 GCF_001515625.1 Sinocyclocheilus rhinocerous | reverse complement strand
ATTGTGGTTTCTTCCCCTTGTTTAGCCCGTACTAATCATTAGTTAATTACCCTCATTGTGCTCACCTGTCTGCCACTAATTAGCCACCATTTATTAGTTCCTGTCTGTTTGAGCTTGAGTGTCAGTTATTGTGAATGTTACCCCGAGTTTGTGTGTTTCACCTACCTGTACCTGCCTTGTTGTGTCTACATTAAAAGTCATTATTGGAATCCTTGTCGTCCTCGTCGTCCTGCCTGCCTCCACACATCCGGACCTTGACAGAATAACCGACCCAAAAACAAAACATGGAGATCGCTGCTCGTTTCCTCGTCATATCCCGCCAAGATCTCCCCTTCTACGAGTACGCCAGGGAGTTCTGCAAGCTCGCCGCGGTGACGGCGTTAAAGGACGCCGTCCTTAATCAGCTGTTCTGGCTCGGGTTAATGTGGCAAGCCCGCCAGACGTTAATGTGGCAAGCCCGCCGGATGTTAATGTGGCAAGCCCGTCAGACGTTAATGTGGCAAGCCCGCCAGACGTTAATATGGCAAGCCCATTGAACATTAATATGATAAGCCCGCCATACGTTCATGAGACTCCAGTGTCTGCTCCAGTCCCAAGACGCACTCCAGTGCCAGCTCCTCAC
>NW_015650704.1:114988-115200 GCF_001515625.1 Sinocyclocheilus rhinocerous | reverse complement strand
CAGTGTCGGTTCCAGCCCCAGAGCTCGCTCCAGTGTCGGTTCCAGCCCCAGAGCTCGCTCCAGTGTTGGCTCCAGTCCCAAAACTCACTCCAGTGCCAGCACCACGTAAGCGCTACCCTGATCCCGAGTATAGCCCAGGAAGGGCTCCTGTTCCCGAGTATAGCCCACGGAGGGCTCCGGATCCCCAGTTCAGCCCAGGAAGGGCTCCTGAT
>NW_015650704.1:106744-112830 GCF_001515625.1 Sinocyclocheilus rhinocerous | reverse complement strand
TACGAGTACGCCCGGGAGTTCTGCAAGCTCGCTGCGGTGACGGTGTTAGAGGTTAATCAGCTTAATCAGCTGTTCTGGCTCGGGGCCAACTACCATCGCCCCGTGGACCTCCCAGACACCACTTGGAGGGAAGTTAATGTGGCAAGCCCGCCGGATGTTAATGTGGCAAGCCCGTCAGACGTTAATGTGGCAAGCCCGCCAGACGTTAATGTGGCAAGCCCGCCGGATGTTAATGTGGCAAGCCCGTCAGACGTTAATGTGGCAAGCCCGCCAGACGTTAATGTGGCAAGCCCGCCGGATGTTAATGTGGCAAGCCCGTCAGACGTTAATGTGGCAAGCCCGCCAGACGTTAATATGGCAAGCCCATTGAACATTAATCCAGCATACGCAGCATACGTTCATGAGGCCCCAGTGTCGGTTCCAGCCCCAGTGCCTGCTCCTCGTAAGCAGCGCCCCCCGTCGGCTCCAGCCCCAGAGCTCGCTCCAGTGTCGGCTCCAGCCCCAGAGCTCGCTCCAGTGTCGGCTCCAGCCCCAGAGCTCGCTCCAGTGTCGGCTCCAGCCCCAGAGCTCGCTCCAGTGTTGGCTCCAGTCCCAAAACTCACTCCAGTGCCAGCACCACGTAAGCGCTACCCTGATCCCGAGTATAGCCCAGGAAGGGCTCCTGTTCCCGAGTATAGCCCATGGAGGGCTCCTGATCCCCAGTTAAGCCCAGGAAGGGCTCCTGATCCGCAGTTCAGCCCTCCATTAACTTGCTTACTTTGTATTTCTTAAGTCTTTCCCCAGCAGACTAATTTTCTCCAGAATAGTACTAAAACAAGAGAAAATGGATACACTTATGAAAAATATAAAGACAGGTTTGCAGTTTTAACATTAGAAAATATGACACAGCAGGACATGCATACAAAATACTGAAGTGCTAAAATTTGGTTAAAACATTTGTAGACATATCTTGAATGACAGCACTACAAAAACATAACAAAGGGAAAGACTATTGCCTTATATAGTGGTTGTCTTATTGATTGTGGGCTTTGTGTAAAAAAAAAACCTGGCTTTTAACACTTTCGCTAGGTATTTGAGTAAATAAAAACACAATACTTAGATTTCAACGTGAATTCCTCCACAGAACTCTCACCCGCGGTCTTCTTTGAATATAAACACCGTCGTTATCTGCGCGCAAGTGATTCTGGGATATGGTAGGGTGCGAAGTGTCCATCAGATGCACACTTCATTTTCCTGGGAAACGGAGGGCACATTTGACGTCGCTTTCGAAATACGTCAGCTTTTGTCGTGCAGCGGTGACGCAATCGGCCTTGGAATGCGGTTTTTGGAGGGTGCATCCTGAATTGGGACAGCTTACGTCATGACGCTGTGACGCAATCGCACTTCAAATGCGCACTCCGGAGTCCACACACTTCAGTTTGGGACACAGCTAGAGTCCAAGGTGGTGACGATGGAGGGAGGAACCAGGGAGGAGACCAGAGGGACTTGGAGCAGGAGAAGCCAGGCGGGACCCAGGCCACAGCCATAACGGTGACCTACGGTGGAGCCGACGGAGGGAGGAGCCATGGTGGGGGGACCAATGGCGGCGGAGCAGGTGGAGGAGGAGCCCGAGGCGGAGACGGAGAGCCGATGAGCCAGGGTGACGAGGAGGATCCGGAGGGCCAAGGTGGAACTGATGGCTCCGGCAACCGATGCGGAGGCGGGGATCCGGAAGGCTGCAGTGGAGCCGGAGCGACAGAGGACCGAGGAGCAGCCGGAGGGATGGAGGAACGAGGCGCAGCCGGAGAAGTGGGGTCCCGAGGCGACGGATGGTAGATGACAGACCAAGGCGGAGCCTGCGGGATGAGGGAGCCCGGTGGAGCTAGTGGACTGCCAGGCCACAGCGGAGAGGAGGGAGCTAGGAGCCATGGTGGAGCCGC
Organism: Sinocyclocheilus rhinocerous; assembly: GCF_001515625.1. Lineage (NCBI taxonomy): Eukaryota > Metazoa > Chordata > Actinopteri > Cypriniformes > Cyprinidae > Sinocyclocheilus > Sinocyclocheilus rhinocerous. The sequence goes on along the minus strand of NW_015650704.1, from coordinate 110,911 downwards.
TGGGTCAACGGGCCGAGGCGGAGTCCTGGACTCTGAGGCTGGAGGCGGAGGCCAGGGATCCTCCAGCCATGATGCCGATGGAGACTGGCAGACCCACGGTGATCCCACCGCGCTGAGGGTGAGCAGAGGGGCTGCCAGATGACAGCGGAGGAGGAGGTAGGAGTGGGCATGTGGGCGGGCATTTGTGTGCCTCCGGGCTCTCTGGGCTTAGCTTGGGAACAGAGTCTCTCTCAGGGCTTGACTTGGGAACAGGAGTGACAGAGGGCTCTGACAAAGGAGGGAGGAGAGGGGGCAGGTCGGTCCACAAGTCTATAAGGTCTCCCTCTGCTTTCCATTCACCCAGATCCATAAATAGCTCACCCTCAGCCATGGTGCAGTGGGCGGAGCTCCTCTCCGCGATCTCACTGGGGAGCAAAAACACACAGACAGTCCAGGGGCGTGACATCTGCAGCATTTATTAATGTTAATTTCAACATTTACTAATGCATTATTAAAATCAAAAGTTGTGCTTGTTAACATTAGTTAATGCACTGTGAACAAACAAACTACCAATGAACGACTGTATTTTCATTAACTAACATTAACAAAGATTAATAAATACTGTAATAAATGTATTGTTCATTGTATGCTCATGTTAGTTAACACATTAGCTAACATTAATTCAATCTTATTGTATAGTGTTACCATATAAATGTATAGGCCTACAGATAGGCTATGTTTATTTGCGTTCATTGCATGTGTCATTATATTATTAACATTTCACCAAAATCAAGTTCAAATACGAAGTTGACCAACGAATGTTTTTTTCCCATCATTACCGCCACAGTACATGCATCGCATTTAGGATTTCATGAACTTGCAGGTTATACAGTTTTCTGTCACTATGAGGGCGCTCTGTTTTTTCTGTTATTTGGCCAAAATATCATATTATAAAACCTTCAGCGCTTCGGACAAGCTATTTGGCTGTGATTTGACAACAAATGCTAGACTAAGACACTCTTCTCCACTCCTAAAATACAAAAAACATTAGCCTTTACAAAATATAGTGTTTCTTCAGTAAAGAAAACGCTGTAATTATTCAATCAACAGTTCTTTATTTACCTTCAGACTGCAAACAAGCTGAGATGCTTCAAACTGCACGCCACACTTCATTCACGAGAGAGGCAGGAGGAATAATGAGGGTTGACTGACAGTTTGAACCAGCCGGCTGAAGACTGAGAAAACAGATTTATCAGTGTGATCATGAAGAAACTGTAAATCTGGACAGTTTTCAGTCCTGCAGTACAATTGTAGTAATTAGGATGCAGAATTACTTCAGTTTCCTGCTTCTCTGTAACTTGTGTTCTTTGAGTGTTTGTCTGAGACTGAAATCTAGTAGACATTTAATTATCAGGGTTCCCAATTTCTAGTCTAGGAGAATCACTTTTCCAAGTCAAGTTCTTTGCATTTACTTTAATAACAGTCAGGTGTGTTGAAACTAAACTCAGCAGGAATGAAAAACCTGCTTTACAGACTCGCAGACACACCTGTTTTACACACGGCACTCGAACACAGAACCAGGAAACAGGAATCACGTGACTTCAGGGAAAGAGAAACTGAAGTGTGGTTGAGCTGTTGTGTGTTTGTGTCTCTCTGTTCATGCTGTAAAATGGCAGGAGCCAGAGTTTTTCAGGATGAGTTCATGTGTTCAGTGTGTCTGGATCTCCTGAAGGATCCAGTGACCATCCAGTGTGGACACAGTTACTGTAAGAGCTGTATTACAGACTGCTGGGATCAGGAGGATCAGATGAGAGTCTACAGCTGCCCTCAGTGCAGACAGACCTTCAGTCCAAGACCTGCTTTAGCTAGAAACACCATGCTGGCTGAAGTGGTGGAGAAACTGAAGAACAGGAAACGTCCTTCTGACTGTGACGCTGGAGATGTGCAGTGTGACGTCTGTACTGGAAGAAAACACAAAGCCGTCAAGTCCTGTCTGGTGTGTCTGGAGTCTTTCTGTCAAACTCATTTTGAGCGTCATGAGGAGTTTCGCTCAGGAAAACGACACAAAATGACTGAAGCCACGGGACGACTGCAGGAGATGATCTGCCAGAAACATGAGAAGCTCCTTGAGGTTTTCTGTCGCACTGACCAGAAGTGTATATGCATGCTGTGTACGATGGATGAACATAAACCATGACACTGTATCAGCTGCAGCACAGAGGACAGAGAAGCAAGTATTTAACACTAGACATTGATGAAATATTGCTGACACTTCTTTCATATGTGTTTATTTCGGCACCATATTAACAGTTTACAGCATTCACACTGCACACGACAGCAGAAATGAACAGCAGCTGCAAGAAGAGTTTCACTGTTTGCTGAAAATACACTGTAAACCTTTATCAACACAAACTTTCATGAAATAGCCTTTGATTAAGCAACATAGAATAATGGAGTGAACTATTGACCCGTTCTTTGAAAAAATATACACTTCTGTCAGTCAAAATACAAGCTCTGCTACACAGCAGAAACACTGTAAGTGTGAAGCTCTACATCTCTTTTATGATTCTTGCATTCAATCACTTGATCTTTATGATAATTCATTTATGATGATTATAACAGATAGCCATTGGTTATCAGTTCCATTTTTACTGGATTCATCTGTTCACATGATGATTTAGTGCCAGTAGTTTTCTGTGAGATTCACTATCATCTGTTTGTCCTGCAGAAGCAGCTGAAGGAGACGCAGAAGACGTTCCAGCAGAGAATCCAGCAGAGAGAGAAAGATCTTCAGCAGCTGAGAGAGGCTGTGGAGTCTCATAAGGTGAGTCTGGAGAAGAAGAGAAGTTTGTCTCCGTCTCAGTTCAGACTCACTGAAGCCTGAATCACTGTGTGTCCTAACAGCGCTCTGCACAGACAGCAGTGGAGGACAGTGAGAGGATCTTTACTGAGCTCATCCGCTCCATTGAGAGAAGCCGCTCTGAGCTGATACGGCTGATCAGAGATCCGGAGAAGACTGCAGTGAGTCGAGCTGAAGGACGACTGGAGCGACTGGAGCAGGAGATCAATGATCTGAGGAGGAGAGACGCTGAGCTGGAGCAGCTTTCACACACACAGGATCACATCCAGTTCCTGCAGGTAACAGAGATCTAGAAGAACAGGATCATAGTGGACTTGAGCAGATCCTGCTGTGACAGAGACTCACAGAGAAACAGTTCATGAGTGTCTTATTATATAATCATCAGTCAGACTCTCATCTGATCATCTTCTTCTGAAAGAGACGCCGCTTACAAATGGCTTTCAGCTCTGGAAATCTCTTTGAAATCATTTCTCTCAGTTCTTTCTTCTGGAAGATATATTTAGTTGTCAAACACCACTAGCGCCACCAACAGTTCAAAACTTCACTACCATTTCAGCTTTTTACTTCATGTTTCCTTCTGATTTATTACATTATGGTGAAATCAGTGAACTCGATAGCACAGATTCGGAGTAACATTCATCACAATTGGATCAGGTGATCTTCAAACTTGATAAAAACTGATTTTTATTGGCCTGTAACACATTGATGAATTTGACCATGAAGATCCCAAACATGAAGTGAGCCTGTATTTCAGAAAAGCTTCAGTGTATTGAAACCAAACCAAACCTGAGCGTGCCTTAAGGGTCCTTCTGAAGTTTAATTGTCTCTAAAGTTATAAATAATGCTCAATCTAATTGTAGGTGTAACAGAGTTCGTAGTTTGCCCCTCGCAGGCCGGGGGGTACTCACGGGACTGCGCTCTACTCCCCCCCTCCCCCCTCCGGGGGAGCCGATCACAGCGGCCGCGGCGTACCTGGGGGTAAGGACAGACAGACAAGGCGAGAGAAAAGGAGACGGAAGGATGAGGAGAGGCAGAGACGAGAGAGGGAAAAAAAAAATCTTGTTCCTGTTCCCAGACACACTGTTGCTCGGCCCTCCACCAGCTGGGTAAACTCTTCCGCGATGCCAGGCGGCGGCACTGGACAGCCCTCAGTGGACGGCCGACACTCCCATCATGGCGGATGGCAGCAGGCTCCGGCATCAGGCGAACGGCGGCGACTCCTCCGCTCCCTCACGGACGGCAGCCGTCCCTCCACATCCCAGGCGGCCGGCAGCGAGTTCGTCCGCCCCACCCCGGCAACTCACTCCAGCCCACAGCCTCGAGCCTCC
>NW_015650704.1:103264-104939 GCF_001515625.1 Sinocyclocheilus rhinocerous | reverse complement strand
CAGTGTGTCCCTCCTTCCTCCCGGGTTTCGGCGCCAATGTAACACAGTTCGTAGTTCGGGAAGAAGGAGGCGGGAACCGGTGAACATTTAAACACTTTAATAAAATAAACCAACACAAAATGAAAGTAAAGCGGCAGCCCCTCGCGGACGACTGCCGCACACAAAACACAAAATAAAGTCCAGGCCTGGGGCCTCATTTATAACCGTTGCGTATGCACAAAACCTGCCTTGAAAGAGGCATACGCCACTTCCTACGCAAAAGATGGGCTTTATAAAAACAAACTTGACGGGAAAATTTGCGCACTTGCACGCAAACTCTGACCCATGCGTACGCACACTTTTACTCTAGTAAACTAAACAATGAAGTATTTTAAAGTCTGTTTTCATTTTGAAATAAACAATTAGATTAAAAATGACACTCATTAATGGAGATGAGCACTGAGATTAGGCTACATAAAGTCATTATGCAGAAGTTAAAGATTATATGAATAGACATATTTGTAGTGGATATATTTTTGATGACTTTTCCTGTTGCATGCTATGTTTTAATGACAGAGAGGAGTGCTAGGCGCACAAAAATTCCTTCTTAAACTAAACTGCAGATCTCACGTTATGAGAAAATATTTTTAGTGAGAACAAGGAAATGATGCGCACTTCGATATTATGGGAGACACTGCTGGATTCGGTGGATGAAAGGTCCATCGGTCGGTTTGAATAGGTGCAATGACAATACTGTACAACTACTGCTGCACAGAGATGTTGATGTATGCAGGCAGACTCCTTCTGTGATAGTCACATATTTGAAGGATAGAATTTAAAGTAAACGGTAAGATTTGCACGTTTCATTTTTTTAACATTTTTTCAGTGATGCGCCGAGTCAGACAACTGCATTTTCTACTGCAAAATATAAGTTGGCCAAACTAGCCTATATAAATACCCTAAAACATATGTGTACATTATCAGCAAAATTGCATAAATTTGATTTATTTAAAACAATTAAAATAGCCTACTATTTGGCCAGTGTAAAAGAATGAATTAATTATTTTCTAAAAAGTTTCTCTGAGAAGTATTTTTGTTTTATGGATTTTTTTTATATATTTATTCTAAAACATACTAGATGATTTTTAGCAATGTAAATTGTATGGCAGAAATGGCATTTATAGTCCGTATCTCCTTAATGTCTTGTACCTTTGATGGAGTTAAACATGGTGTCATGTGGATGGGAATATGCATGGAAATGATATGCAGATGAGGTTATGCATAGTAAAACTAGGCATTGTAAGCGCCATATATGGTGATTTCGGGGAGGAGACGGGGTGGAGATGCACGTACGCACAATCTTTCTCTGACTGGGATTTATAAAAGGATTTTTGTGCAGGTTCTGGCGTACGAATGGTTTTATAAAGTCTTGCCTCCTTTTATCAATCCGGAGCTCCTCCGAGGGACTTGAGACCGGTGAGTGGCGCAGGTGTCGCTCATTATCATTCACTCCACCGGCCTCGCTCCTCAACCATGTTCTTGATCGAATCTTAAATTGTCTGAGTCGGTCTGATACCCTACACTAACTACTACAGAAAAAAATAAAAAATAAATAAATAAATAAAAAACATCCCATATATACTGTAACGTAGTTTGTAGATCGGGAAGAAGGAGGCGGGAACCGGCGGACATTTAA
>NW_015650704.1:102095-103184 GCF_001515625.1 Sinocyclocheilus rhinocerous | reverse complement strand
AAAAACGTTAATAATAAAATAAACACAAAATAACTCGACAGCCCCTCGCGGACGACTGTCGCGCACAAACGAAACCAACACACAAAATAAAATCCAGGCCTGGTCCTCTCTCGTCCAACACTGTCGTCACTCCTCCTTTTATCCTTCCGGAGCTCCTCCGTGGGACTCGAGACCGGTGAGTGGTGCAGGTGTCGCTCATTATCAATTACTCCACCGGCCTCGCTCCGTTCCCACGACTCTCAGCCCCGCCCCCACTCGTCACATACCCCCATCGCCCCTCGCAGGCCGCGGGGTACTCACGAGACTGCGCTCTACTCCTCCCCTCCCCCCTCCGGGGGAGCCGATCACGGCGGCCGCGGCGTACCTGGGGGTAAGGACAGACAGACGAGGCGAGAGAAAAGGAGACGGGTGTCCCTCCTTCCTCCCGGGTTTCGGCACCAATGTAACACAGTTCGTAGTTCGGGAAGGAGGAGGCGGGAACCGGTGAACATTTAAACACTTTAATAAAATAAACCAACAGAAAATGAAAGTAAAGCAGCAGCCCCTCGCGGATGACTGCCGCACACAAAACACAAAATAAAGTCCAGGCCTGGTCCTCTCTCGTCTTGCACTGTCATCACTCCTGCTTTTATCCTTCCGGAGCTCCTCCGTGGTACTCAAGACCGAGTGGCGCAGGTGTCGTGCATTATCACTTACTCCACCGGCCTCGCTCCGTTCCCACGGCTCCTACAATGAGACTCCATTGATGTGCTTGAGCTGTTAGATGGACATTTATGTTCTTAGCAGATGTTTTATCATCCAAACTATTTCCTAGAAAGTTTACATATAGTGCATGTGGTGAATTCTAGAATCTGTTGCTCTAATGTGATATAATGAATATGAGGAGAATGATGCTGATGCTGTGAAAGTTCTGGATTGAGGAGAGTTACTAAAGATCAGTCGAGTCAAATCTGATGTTCCTGCAGGTTATTGGGTGAAGTGTGGAGCTGATGAGTTTTGATTTCTGTTTTCTGTAGAGTTTCCAGTCTTTCTCAGCATCTCCTGAATCTACAGACGGAAATGATGATCTCTTCAGTTCTCTCGTCTCTT
>NW_015650704.1:95150-102036 GCF_001515625.1 Sinocyclocheilus rhinocerous | reverse complement strand
TCTGTCTGAGGAGAACAGAAAGGTGACATATGTGGAAGAGAAACAGTTGTATCCTGATCATCCAGACAGATTTGATGTGTATCCTCAGGTGTTGTGTAGAGAGAGTGTGTGTGGACGCTGTTACTGGGAGCTGCAGTGGAGTGGAGATAAAGGTGTGTATATATCAGTGTCATATAAGAGCATCAGCAGGAAGGGATGGGGTAAAGAGTGTTGGTTTGGATCTAATGATCAGCCCTGGAGTTTGCGCTGCACTCTCTCCAGTTACTCATTCTGGCACAATAACATAGTGACTGATCTCTCTGTGAAGCCCATCAGCAGGAGAATAGGAGTGTTTGATGATAACTATAGAATAGGAGTGTTTGTGGATCACAGTGCAGGAACTCTGTCCTTCTACAGCGTCTCTGACACAATGAGCCTCATCCACACAGTCCAGACCACATTCACTCAGCCGCTCTATCCTGGGTTTTATGTTTATGAATCATCAGTGAAACTGTGTTGATGAATCAGAATAGATTGTAGAGAGATTCTACCCATAAAGCTTTGAGCTGCATGATGAATCAGTAAAAGTGAGATGTTATAGATTCTCTTCTTTTCTCTTCATGACATTAATACTGCAGCTGAACTTCTGTCAATGTAATAACATGTCAGAATAAATGTGTGTAATAAATCCTCATATAGACAGTAAGATCAAAGTGTGTGTTTATGTGTGTGTGTGTGTGTTGGGGGGTGGGGGGGGTGTCCTGCTGAGTGACCATGGGATTGTGTTGCTTGAAATCAGTCATTTAGTTTTTAATGTAGTATTACATAATTTTTATTATTACTATCAAAATTGCCTTTCAGTTCAAATGATCACACAGTCAATAAATCATATTTATTATTCACCTTATGGAGCTCCAGCCCTTTTCAGCATTTTGTATTCTTTTGTCTTCTGTTTTTTTTTTTTTTTTTTTTAAGTATCAACTATGTCTCATTTTTGTTTTTTTTTTTTTTTTTTTTTTTTTTTTTTTTACATGCATTTAATTGTTAAACATATTTAATTGTTAAACGTAAATTCATTTTGATTTTCAAGTCACTGCTTGTTAATAATTTGTTAAAACATGCAAATGACATGACATTTCAAGCTGTTATAGCTCATATTATTCTACATGCAATTTCATGCCATTCAGTGTAAATAGTCTTGTATTTTTTTTTATTAATTTGTCACTTCATCGTGCTTAATGTAAGAAAAATCATTTAGCATTACATTAAAAAATGAACTAATAGTTTTGTGTGTGAGTGAATGTGAATTTCCAGATTTCCACAGCACTCTTCATAAAGATGTTGCAGTGCAGTTTGGGAAAAGTATTTTTGTCTGGAAGTTCATGCCTGGAGTCCATCAGTTTTTTTAAAACCCATCGCTATAAAGTAAGAAACTGTGCTTGACAAATTCACAAGAATATATTCACAATAATAAAATGCATTTCCTTACAGTGAGAGTGGTAGGGAACACATTATAGGCCTAAACTTGCAGCTGAATAGCGGCTGGCTGGACAAAGCTGCCAGAAGCAGTAACCAAACAATTAGACATGAATGCAAATAAATATATTTGTTTATTCAAAGTAATTCTTAAAAAATTACAGAAATCTAAAATAATTGTAAGAGTTTTATTGAATTTAATACGCCTAACTGAATAAAACCCACAAGGTGTATGACTCCCAAATGGGTAAATCAGTCTTGATTCAGTAGTCGCCTCTGGAGTGGCAGGTCAGCTGACCTATCAGTGGATAAAGCTTCACGTACCGTATGCTGTCAGCATTATTTCTCTGAAGGAAGTTATGCTGTGTGTATTTTTTTCTGTCATGATTGAGCAACATCTATTTCAAACTCAAGACTGCATGAATTCTATGGCGTTTTACTGGCGTTACAGTTATTATGTTATTATATAAATGTTATGTATGTATGTTTAACTAATTATTAATTTAACCAACATTTAAATAATTGCTTGCTTCAAAATGCATGCTGTTAATGAAATCATTGTTAAAACATTTGCAGTTAGCCTACTGTACAAATAAAAACAATAAAACATCATAATTACATAAACTGAGAAAACAGGGTGAATTAAGGTATATGCAAAGCATTCAGATTTCAGAATGTCATTTGTAATATATATGTTGAGAGTCTCGTCCGTCTGGTGTTTATCATGTTCATCTAATGTTCGCTACTGTTATGAATATGATGCGTAACTATTTAATACGCTGGGGGAATTCCAGACATTAATCAAATAACCATTGACATGCATAGGACATTTGCATTGTAAGAATGTACAGGAATACTTCAGATATAAAAACGCTGATTTGTTAGGTGATGTTTTCTCATTAAAATCATAGGTTTTCCTATTTATTCAATAGAATGTATAGGAATACAGGGGAATACCAATGGCGGTGAGGTGGCTTCACTTTCATGACGTCATGAGCAATCCAGTTCTCTATTATAAATCAGTGGTTGGACTCTTATTTTGAAGTGTTGTTAGGTTCCCAGTGTTTCTGTGTTTGTTTCCTCTGTTCAGCTCCTTGTGCCTTGTTTGTCCTCATAGTTACCCTTTGTTTGTCACCATAGTTACCCTTGTTAGTTACCATGACGACTAATCACCTTCACCTGTCTCTTGTGAGCCCCTGGTTTTCTTGTGTATATAATCCCCAGTGTTTTCCCATGTTCTTTGTCTGGTGTTGTCTTTAGTGGATGTCTTGTGTGAGTTGTTTTCTGTTTTGCCCTTGTTCACTCTGTTGTGAATTTACTCTGTTTTCTGCCTGTGTCTCCCATTGCCTGTGGGATTGTGATTTTCTTGATAAACTGTTATACTGCACTTGGATCCTTCTTTTTCTCGTTTCTGAAAACCAGACCTACCATGGATCCAGCAGTACAAATTATGCATCTCTGTAGTGTGATGGACTTTTTGGAGCTGGCACACTTGACTTGTATGGACAAGGTACAAATTGACATTTATTCATTTGGCAGAAGCTTTTATCCAAAGCGCCTTACAGTTGAGAAAAACAACCGATTTCATCGTAAGATGGCAATAAACATGAGAAGTTCCCGTTTTACAAGTTTTCAGTCATGGTTCAGTGCAATAAAAGCTAGGACAGGAAGATATTAATGGAAAATAAGAGCATAGAAAGTCAAAGAAATAAAAAAAATTATGCATGATAGGGGTTGAATGACTTCTGATTTTTTAAAGTCGACTTTTATGTGATGAAATTCGAGTCAAAGTCGACTAGTCGCTGATGACGTCATTAATGAACAAATAAGTCTGGAGCTTGGCAAGTGACACAGCGCTGCCCACATGGCTATTGCTCCTATAACTGCTCATTTTTATCAGTTCTTTTGTCTTTGGGTCGTTATATTTCTCTCAGATTTCTGCTCGTTCTAAATCAGATACAGATAGAGTAGCACAGTATAGATTACATTAATATGAATTCATTAGTGAGAGCGATTGTGTGTGTGTGAATGAATTCTACCTGGCAGCATCTCTCTACTAGTAGTGAAGCTGTGGAATTTAGTTATTAAAAAATATATGCTTGAACTTTTCAGTTTCTAAGCTATTTTATTGAGAAATCACAGAACAGTGTTGACAATACATTTCGTACATTAACTGTGTAAGAGGACAGCTTAATGACTATTGATCATAGCTCAGAGGTCAAGATATCACAATTTTGGTAAAGGCAAATTTTTCTGCAGCTTGTGAGGTTTGCCTTTAGAGTACAGAGGGAAAATATTCAATCAATCAGTTCTTCTCCTCATCCGTTTTTTATCTCTTTGAGCAGGGGCTGCTTGAATGATATGAGAGAGGCAGGCTGACAGAAATCACAGGAATATTTGAAGTGTTGACAGGAAAACCATAATTAGCCAATATCTTCAATCCAAATTTCATCCAGTTAAACATACAGAGATGGTTGTGGTCTAGTAAACTCCATATTTCAGTTAAACCACTTGGATTCTAAATATCATCTAAGACACTTTGCAAACTTTTACATGATATTTGTAAAATTGTATCATGGTTTCCACAATTAAAATATTAAGCAGCAAAACCATTTTCAAAACTGAGAAACTATTACTGAGCATCAAATCAGCACATCAAAATGGTTTCTAAAGGATCATGTGACAATGAAAACTGGAGTAATGACTGCTATAAATTCAATTTGTCATTACAGGAATACATTATATTTTAAAATATTTTAAAATAGCAAACAGTTCTTTTAAACTGCAATAATATTTTATAATATTATAGTTTTACTGTATTTAAAAAAATAAAATAAATCCTTGGTGAGTATAAGAGACTTATTTAAAAATTATATTAAAAACTTTTACTGACCCCAAACTTTTGAATGGTAATGTAAGCTTGGCAAACAGGTTTGGAGATTTCGATTCCATTCACATAACAAGAAATGTATTTTTCAACTGAATCACTCCAATACGGACTTTGACTGCCTACACTATAGGGGTTGAATGACTTCTGATTTTTTAAAGTCGACTTTTATGTGATGAAATTCGAGTCAAAGTCGACTAGTCGCTGATGACGTCATTAATGAACAAATAAGTCTGGAGCTTGGCAAGTGACACAGCGCTGCCCACATGGCTATTGCTCCTATAACTGCTCATTTTTATCAGTTCTTTTGTCTTTGGGTCGTTATATTTCTCTCAGATTTCTGCTCGTTCTAAATCAGATACAGATAGAGTAGCACAGTATAGATTACATTAATATGAATTCATTAGTGAGAGCGATTGTGTGTGTGTGAATGAATTCTACCTGGCAGCATCTCTCTACTAGTAGTGAAGCTGTGGGATTTAGTTATTAAGAAATATATGCTTGAACTTTTCAGTTTCTAAGCTATTTTATTGAGAAATCACAGAACAGTGTTGACAATACATTTCTGCGCTGAACGATTCTGTGCGCGTGATGTACGAGCTACTGTCTGTAGCCTATGTGTGTGCGTTACAGTGCAGCAGTGCATTAGATCAGAAATGTCTTTTGGAGCGCTTTCAGAGTATGCATTTATTTGTCATTTGAACTGTTTGGAAACGGAGCGTAAATGTGGAAGTCCTTCAAAGATTTTTTTATCCTGTTGCGCTCTCTATAGGACCAGCGACTAGTCGACATCAAGCTTAAAGCGTCATGGCAGAGCATTGAAGTCGACTAGCAGATTAGTCGGTGCAACCCCTAATGTATGATGATATTTGTTCAGGGAGGGTTATCAGAGCTGCTCAGCATATTATATCAACCTGACACTGCAGCTGAGCGGCTCTGCGTTTACTGTGAGAGTCATGGAGGAGCAACTGCCACTTCTGCTGTAACCCTCACCCCCCAGAGTCATGTTTTCCTTCTCTCATTCTCTCTCACAAATGCACACATAGTACAGACACATACTCGCGCACACAGGCGGTGATCCACACAGAAACTTGTTGTCACCCCTGCCTTGCGAATTTATCAGTTAAATAGTTTTGTAGCTGAAAAGCTACATGACATTTCTCAGTAGTGAGGTTCTTGAAGCGGTTCAACCTAAAGATTCGCTTTTAGTAGAGACGCTGCTGTTGAACACGCACAGATTCAGGTGTTCATACGCACTTAATCTCTCTCTGTCTCTCTAAAAACTGCATTAGCCTGCATATCAATGGTTCAAACCTCAGTTTTTAGCTCTAAAATTATGTTTTTCAATTAGCAACGGAAGGTTTTGAGTGAGGTGCGTAAATTAGTTCAACACACAAGTTTTCAGAACAGAAACATTACAGATGTCTTGAAATAAAATATCTGAACAGTGTCTTGAGGTGTGACTCCAGGCCATTAAAATTATTGGAGAAATAATGCACTGCCGAAGTAGTAATGTGGCCATGATGCCGGAGTCTATTAATGGAACGGTCTTTCTCCGTTCTCAAACGAACTACATTAGTTTCCAAAAAATGTATATTGCCTATGTTCGGTTCCCAGTGTTTCTGTGTCTGTTTCCAGCTCCTGTTTGCCTTGTGTCTGGTTTGTCCTCATAGTTACTCAGTGTTGGGCAAGCAACTTGGAAAATTTAGTGAGCTAAGCTAACAGTTACTCTTCATTAAATGAAGCTTCACTACACTAAAGCTACAGCCCTGGGAAATGTAGCAAGCTAAGCTACAGCAACATGGCAAAAGTAGTTCGCTACATCTAAGCTATTTAAAAAAAAAAATCATTTTTATATTGAACCAACATCATACCAAGTCAATGCTCTCTCAGTGATCAATAAAACTGTCAGTCAAGCAGATAGACAGGCATAATAGTTCAGTTTACTTGTTTATTCAACAACTATTCCAAACCAATTTGGCAACAAAAATGTAGGTAAATATCTGAAATTATTGTCCTTTTTTGGGTCCAATGAGGAAAATAAATATTCGTAAGGGTAGGTTTAGGGGTAGGGTTAGTGTAGGAGGAGACATTATAAAACCCATTACTCCTGTGTGTGTGTGTGTGTGGTGTGTGTGTGTGCGCGCGCCTACTTACTGTAACCATATTTTGGGACAAATTGGTACCCAGAAGTAAGCAGAACTAGACAAAATCACCTAAAACCTTCCTTTGAGGGCGTCCTCATTTGTAAAACCGTGTGTTTTGCTATTTGTGAACACACAGCAGGACACAAGGGAGAGGAACTGATCAGAGATGTATCAGAAGAAGGGAGACAGATGGCATCAATTACAGCATTTTACATTACATTATGCCAAGTGATACTGTATATAGAAGCATTACCATGGCAAAGACTACACATTACTATAACTCACCCTTCATCTTAAAAATGTAGCTAGAATATAGATTAAGTCATATGGCACAGTGAGGACATTTACTGCATTGACAGTAAACTCTGTTCTAGCACAAAACCTTATGGCCATGTCA
>NW_015650704.1:92441-94603 GCF_001515625.1 Sinocyclocheilus rhinocerous | reverse complement strand
TCATACCTTCATCACACCTTTTGATAACACACTGGATAAATACTTTTACAAACATTATTGATTTTACGTGAGATATGCAAGTTAGGTAATGTAAGTGTATTTTCTAACATGACAGTTATTGCCTGTATTACTGTAATTATTTCAGCAACAAAAGTGATTTGAAACATGAATCTTGTTTGCTCTTGAGTGAACTGATTGTTAAAAGTACTAAATTTAAAGAAGATAATACTGTTGTGTTTTGGTGATTAATTCAAATGTTCTCAATACATATCACAATGATCTTGTGTTTTGAAACAATGATTGTGGCATGAAAATATGTGCAACTACAATGAAATCATGAGATCAGGTTTTGAAAGAATGACTAGTGGTGTAACAAATGTGATCAGTTTAAAGTTTTGTACTAAGAGTTTTGAAAATGTACACCTTAATTGTGAAAATGGTACCAAACCAATTAAAAAAACTGTAACCAGTGTAGTTAACATGAACTAAGAATGAACAATACTTCTGCAGCATTTATTAATGTTAATTTCAACATTTACTAATGCATTATTAAAATCAAAAGTTGTGTTTGTTAACAGTAGTTAATGCACTGTGAACAAACATAAACTACCAATGAACGAGTATTTTCATTAACTAACATTAACAAAGATTAATAAATACTGTAATACATGTATTGTTCATTGTATGCTCATGTTAGTTAACACATTAGCTGACATTAATGACATCTTATTGTATAGTGTTACCATATAAATGTATAGGCCTACAAATAGGCTATGTTTATTTGCGTTCTTTGCATGTGTCATTATATTATTAACATTTCACCAAAATCAAGTTCAAATACGAAGTTGACCAGTGAATGTTTTTTCCCCCCAAACAAATCCCTTGTTTGTCGCCATAGCTAACCTTTTTAGGCCCTGTCCACACGAACGCAGGTATTTTCAATACCGCAGCTTTTTCCATGCAGTTTGGCCGTTCGTCCACACGCAAACGCAGCACCAGGTCACTGAAATCAAACATTCTTGAAAACTCCTGCCAGGGTGAAGATTTTCAAAAACTTAGTTGCAGTGTTATCATGTAGACAGCAAAACCAGAGATTTTGGCTTGTGACGTCGGAGCATGCGCTGTTATCTCTGCCTACTGGAAACTTTTTAAGGCTTCTGATTGGCCAACATGGCTTTATGGTTGAGATTATATCACCACCTGTTCGTTTTGCATGCTCTTGACAGTGCTTCATAGCATGCTTTTGTGTTTTTTAATGTGTTTTCATGTTTCCATGACAACCAATCACCTTCACCTGTCCCTTGTGAGCCCCTGGTTTTCCTGTGTTTTCCCATGTTCTTTGTCTGGTGTTGTCCTTAGTGGATGTATTGTGTGACTTGTTTTGAGTTCTGTTTTGCCCCTGTTTACTCTGTTTTGGATTAACTGTGTTTTCTGCCAGTGTCTCCCATTGCTGGGATTCTCTCTTGTGATTTTGTTCAGGAAGAGCTACTTGTATCCTCCTCTTTCTTGTTTCTGAAACACTCAAGGCCCAGATATACTTCACATTCCACATTCCGTACACTCAAATGCGGATGAGCGCGGATGGACGAGTTTGATAATTATGCAGAACCATCGAGTAGACTCATTCTGTCTCAACATTCACTTCGCGCCTGTGCTATTGTATGTTTACCGTCCACACAGTAACAAAAATAGGGCCGCAAAGCGGACAGTGTGCACAGACATTCATGGACACTTCTTGTTTATTTACTTGTGTTTGTCTGAGACTGAAATCTAGTAGACATTTAATTATCAGGGTTCCCAATTTCTAGTCTAGGAGAATCACTTTTCCAAGTCAAGTTCTTTGCATTTACTTTAATAACAGTCAGGTGTGTTGAAACTAAACTCAGCAGGAATGAAAAACCTGCTTTACAGACTCGCAGACACACCTGTTTTACACACGTCACTCAAACACAGAACCAGGAAACAGCAATCATATGAGTTCAGGGAAAGATAAACTGAAGTGTAGTTGAGCTGTTGTGTGTTTGTGTCTCTGTGTTCAAGCAGTAAAATGGCAGGAGCCAGAGTTTTTCAGGATGAGTTTATGTGTTCAGTGTGTCTAGATCTCCTGAAGGATCCAGTGACGATCCAGTGTGGACACAGTTACTGTAAGAGCTGTATTACAG
>NW_015650704.1:78162-86331 GCF_001515625.1 Sinocyclocheilus rhinocerous | reverse complement strand
AGCTCTCTCTGGGCTGGACTTGGGAACAGGAGCCCTCTCTGGGCTTAGCTTGGGAACAGAGTCTCTCTCAGGGCTTGACTTGGGAACAGGAGTGACAGAGGGCTCTGACAAAGGAGGGAGGAGAGGGGGCAGGTCGGTCCACAAGTCTATAAGGTCTCCCTCTGCTTTCCATTCACCCAGATCCATAAATAGCTCACCCTCAGCCATGGTGCAGTGGGCGGAGCTCCTCTCCGCGATCTCACTGGGGAGCAAAAACACACAGACAGTTCAGGGGCGTGACATCTGCAGCATTTATTAATGTTAATTTCAACATTTACTAATGCATTATTAAAATCAAAAGTTGTGTTTGTTAACAGTAGTTAATGCACTGTGAACAAACATAAACTACCAATGAACGAGTATTTTCATTAACTAACATTAACAAAGATTAATAAATACTGTAATACATGTATTGTTCATTGTATGCTCATGTTAGTTAACACATTAGCTGACATTAATGACATCTTATTGTATAGTGTTACCATATAAATGTATAGGCCTACAAATAGGCTATGTTTATTTGCGTTCTTTGCATGTGTCATTATATTATTAACATTTCACCAAAATCAAGTTCAAATACGAAGTTGACCAGTGAATGTTTTTTCCCCCCAAACAAATCCCTTGTTTGTCGCCATAGCTAACCTTTTTAGGCCCTGTCCACACGAACGCAGGTATTTTCAATACCGCAGCTTTTTCCATGCAGTTTGGCCGTTCGTCCACACGCAAACGCAGCACCAGGTCACTGAAATCAAACATTCTTGAAAACTCCTGCCAGGGTGAAGATTTTCAAAAACTTAGTTGCAGTGTTATCATGTAGACAGCAAAACCAGAGATTTTGGCTTGTGACGTCGGAGCATGCGCTGTTATCTCTGCCTACTGGAAACTTTTTAAGGCTTCTGATTGGCCAACATGGCTTTATGGTTGAGATTATATCACCACCTGTTCGTTTTGCATGCTCTTGACAGTGCTTCATAGCATGCTTTTGTGTTTTTTAATGTGTTTTCATGTTTCCATGACAACCAATCACCTTCACCTGTCCCTTGTGAGCCCCTGGTTTTCCTGTGTTTTCCCATGTTCTTTGTCTGGTGTTGTCCTTAGTGGATGTATTGTGTGACTTGTTTTGAGTTCTGTTTTGCCCCTGTTTACTCTGTTTTGGATTAACTGTGTTTTCTGCCAGTGTCTCCCATTGCTGGGATTCTCTCTTGTGATTTTGTTCAGGAAGTGCTACTTGTATCCTCCTCTTTCTTGTTTCTGAAACACTCAAGGCCCGGATATACTGTACTTCACTTTCCAAGTTCTGTATGCTCAAATGCGGATGAGCGCGGATGGACGAGTTTGATTATGCAGAACCATCGAGTAGACTCATTCTGTCTCAACATTCACTTCGCGCCTGTGCTATTGTATGTTTACCGTCCACACAGTAACAAAAATAGGGCCGCAAAGCGGACAGTGTGCACAGACATTCGTGGACACTTCTTGTTTATTTACTTGTGTTTGTCTGAGATTGAAATCTAGTAGACATTTAATTATCAGGGTTCCCAATTTCTAGTCTAGGAGAATCACTTTTCCAAGTCAAGTTCTTTGCATTTACTTTAATAACAGTCCGGTGTATTGAAACTAAACTCAGCAGGAATGAGAACCTGCTTTAGGAGATCAATGATCTGAGGAGGAGAGACGCTGAGCTGGAGCAGCTTTCACACACACAGGATCACATCCAGTTCCTGCAGGTAACAGAGATCTAGAAGAACAGGATCATAGTGGACTTGAGCAGATCCTGCTGTGACCGAGACTCACAGAGAAACAGTTCATGAGTGTCTTATTATATAATCATCAGTCAGACTCTCATCTGATCGTCGTCTTCTGAAAGAGACGCCACTTACAAATGGCTTCCAGCTCTGGAAATCTCTTAGGAATCATTTCTCTCAGCTCTTTCTTCTGGAAGATGTATTTAGTTGTCAAACACCACTAGTGCCACCAACAGTTTAAAAACTTCACTAACATTTCAGCTGAGCAAATCTACTCAACCCTACAATGAGACTCCATTGATGTGCTTGAGCTGTTTGATGGACATTTATGTTCTTAGCAGATGTTTTATCATCCAAACTATTTCCTAGAACGTTCACATATAAGGTGCTTTCGCACCGCATAGTTCTAGGAACTAGTCAGCATGGTGGTTCCTAGAGAACCAGTTTCCCCCTCGGGCCATTCTCCTGGTTGCATTCACACCGGCAGCAGTAACTCTGAAGCAGCGACAGCGACGTCTTTATTTGCAGCATTTACAAACGTCACGCAACACTCAAATAAAAAAATTGTATGCAAACATTTAAACTGTTTTTAAATTAACTTCTAAATTATACAATTTCTATTTGTTGTTGAAATGTAATAATTTACAGAGTCATAACTTGTTACATAAAATATTTATTTAAACATATACATTAAATAATTAAGACTTCACTAACAGTTAAAGTAAATATGGAGTATAGTCTAATATTTCACAAAATGTTCTTCACTAGACTTCAGTTCTCTAGCAAATACTGAGCTGTGGACACTGATGACTTGCCTGAGGTAAATATAATGCTACGTGACATTTTGTTTACAAGCTGTTTTAATGACGTCTTTCCGCGGTTGTCTACATTTCCTGAAAAAATGGAACGATTTGTTTGGTACACATGCGTACCGAACTGAAAGACCCATAATAAAAATTTGGGGAATACTGTCCCATTACACCCCTAAGTGTTACATATCATCGAGGCTGAGAAAAGAACACAACGCTGCAGACAACAGGTAAATGCTGTTATCGCTGTTTTCCATGTTCATGAAGTAAATATTTTTACACAGCTTTTTAAAAATGCTGGGTAGCTGGTGTTTCGTGTGCGTTTGTCCAATCAGCATACACTTACGTCACTGCTAGTTCCTATAGAACTGTTTTAGACCTACTCTGAAGTAGGAGCTGATTTAGTTCCCCAAACAGAGCTCCTAGAACTAAATACATTCCTAGTTCCTGCGGCGCGAACACACCAAAACCTTCCGCCAATAGTTCTAGGAACGATGAAAAGGTTCCTCCGGTGCGAAAGTGCCTATAGTGTATGTGGTGAATACTAGAATCTGTAGCTCTAATGTGATATAATGAATATGAGGAGAATGAAGCTGATGCTGTGAAAGTGCTGGATTGAAGAGAGTTACTAAAGATCAGTCGATGATTTGACACGTGCTTCAGAACGCGGTCACGCAGGGGCGTTCCCAAAGCGAATCTCGATGCAGCTCGAGTTCCTGAAGGGGAATCTAATTTATTGCTGTGATGCAAAGCTGTATTTTCAGCATCATTACTCCAGTCTTCAGTGTCACATGATCTTCAGAAATCACTCTAATATGCTGATTTATTATCAGAGCTGGAAACTGTTGCTGCTTCATATTTTTTTTGAACCTGTGATACTTTTTTTCAGGATTTTTGATGAATAAAAAGTTAAAAAGAAGAGCATTTATTTAAAATAGAAATCTTTTCTAACAATATACACTACCGTTCAAAAGTTTGGGGTCAGTACATTTTTATTCTTTCTTTTTTTGAAAGAAATTAAAACTTTTATTCAGCAAGGATGTGTTAAATTGATAAGAAGTGATAGCAAAGATTTATATTGTTAGAAAATATTTATATTTTGAATAAATGCTGTTCTTTTTAACGTTTTATTCAAAGAATCCTGAAAAGAGTATTGCAGTTTCCAAAAAAATATTGTGCAGCACAACTGTTGATAATTCTAATAATAAATCAGCATATTAGAATGATTTCTGAAGATCATGTGACACGTTATACTGCAGTAATGATGATGGAAATACAGCTTTGATCACAGAAGTAAATTATATTTTAAATTATATTAAAATAGAAACCAATATTTTATATTGTAATAACATTTTACAAGATTACTGTTTTTTCTGTATTTTTGATCAAATAAATTCAGCCTTGATGAACAGAAGAGACTTCTTTTAAAGACATTACAAGTCTTGCTGATCCCAAACTTTTGACTGGTAGTGTGTATATATATATATTTGTTAAAAACCAAAACAAAGCAAATTTATTTCACAAAAATTAAGTTAAGACTGTTAAGAAATATGACTAATACTGAATAAACAGCCTATAAGGTAAGGCTATTAAATAGCAGTCCCAAACTAGTTTATTTTAATACAATTAAGTTGGTTTGAGGCACCACAGAATCATTTAAACATACAAAATGACACAAAGTGAAAATAACATGGTAATTTTGGGTTATGGAAACAACAGTTATCATGGTGAATATGCTGCTCCTGAATAGGATGAATATCATAACTTCATGCAAATCCTTCCCAGCTAACACACACAGTAGCAGTTATGTGATTTATCAGTACTGTACTTTTATTTCACGCGTTGCATGCTGGTAGTTTCTGCGCTGTAGTGAAGTGATATACAGCACGGCTATAAAAGAGTGCACACTACGAACACTGTATAACATCTGGACACGATAGTTCGCTTTTATGAGGTGAGAGACTTCTATTTCATAACAAGTTATGAAAATAACGATAGAATAATGACACTGACATTAAACCTGTCAACATTTTATATGACTGCAGATGACAGCGTGTTTTTCTCAGGCACTCTTTACTTCTGCATCTGACAGAAGAAACATCAGAAAAACATTTAGAATTAAGTTTTTTGTTGTTGATGTCGTTTCTTTGGCCGTACACTCCGCGACCCACCAGTTGAGAAACACTGATGTAAATGATGATTTGCACAGATATCTGCTCATCTGTACTGAGACACTGATGATACACTGAACATGAAGAGTTCAGCTACATGAAAAGATCAAACAGATTCATAATTCCTGATTCTGATGTGTTTTATCTCCATCAGATTCCCGTCAGCTCTCTCTGGATCTGAACACAGTGAATAAACGCCTCCGTCTGTCTGAGAGCAACAGAGTGATTACTAACACTGACACAGTTCAGTCATATCCTGATCATCCAGACAGATTTGATTATTGGTTTCAGGTGTTGTGTAGAGAGAGTGTGTGTGGACGCTGTTACTGGGAGCTGCAGTGGAGTGGAGATGTGTGTATATCAGTGTCATATAAGAGCATCAGCAGGAAGGAATGGGGTAAAGAGTGTTTGTTTGGATATAATGATCAGTCCTGGAGTTTGTTCTGCTCTCCCTCCAGATACTCATTCAGACACAATAACACAGAGACTGCTCTCTCTGTAAAGCCCATCAGCAGGAGAATAGGAGTGTATGATGATAACTATAGAATAGGAGTGTTTGTGGATCACAGTGCAGGAACTCTGTCCTTCTACAGCGTCTCTGACACAATGAGCCTCATCCACACAGTCCAGACCACATTCACTCAGACGCTCTATCCTGGGTTTATTGTAAATTATGGATCATCAGTGAAACTGTGTTGATGAATCAGATTAGAAATTATTATCAAAATGGCCTTTCAATTCAAAAGATCACACAGTTAATAAATAATTGTCATTATTTACCTTATGTAGCTCCGGCCCATTCCAACGTCTGTGTTCTTCTGTATTCCGGTGTTTTTTATTGTCATGCATTTAATTGTTAAACATATATTTAATTGTTCATTTGTTTTTAATTTTAAGTTACAGCTTGTTAAATAATTAGTGTTAAAAAGTGTAAATGACCATTTTAAACTCTTAAAGCTCAAATTATTCAACATGTGATTTCATGACATTCAAGGAAAATAGTCTTGTACATTTTGAGCCCCACATTTTTAAAATGCTTATTGTAAGAAAAAATGTTTAGTATGGCATTAAAAAATTAACATAGATTTTCATGCTCTGAAGTTGCACTTATGAGATTAGAGTTGGATATTAATACAGTTATATTTGTGACGACGATATAAACAATCAAACCGTTAAGATTTGTAATAATTATATATCCAACTTTACATAAAGAGCTGGATGCTAATTTAGTTCATTTTTCACTGTTTCTCATCTTGTTTCTGATGAAGATGTAGACGATACTGAACTGTTCTTTTCTTAGAGGACGATAGGTTTGTGCTGAGGAGCTGTGTGCGTGTCTTGGTCATTCAAGGTTGTAGCAGGAGGGACACAATATATTTTTCTCTCTTTCAGGGAACAAGGCTTACATACATAACTGAGATGTTCCTTTTTAGTCAGTCACATACGACGTTACATTTATACTGATGTATGTTGTCCCTATTGAAAGCACCACAACCACTAAACTGTGTCATGAGATTTGGCGATGCAGGTGCTGGTGTGATGGGATGGCTTATTCCTCCGGGTCTGAATGGAGGGAAGGCGACCCTGAGAGTACATTGTTAGATGTACGTCGTGAAGCAATTCGTTGGGAGCGGGAGGGGACCCCAGGGGGTGCGAGGGGACGTAGCTATTCTGTTCCTACCGCACACTGTATACAGTATGGGGTGCATGGACTTTCACAACCAGAGCGTAATACTGCGAGGGGTTCAGCAGAGCTGCAAGAGTTAAGGGAGATGATGAAGATGCAGCAGCAGCAATTGAACCAACTCACTCAGAATTTAGCTCAAATTCAGAGAACTCAAGCAGAGGGCGGTATAAGGCGACCTGGTCAAGTTATTTGTAGGCGGTGTAAACAGCCAGGACATTTTGCGAGGGAGTGTGACGGGGAGCGTAGAGTTACTCTGTTTCAGTCTGCCCCACTGGTAGGCCCTCCTCAGGAAGAGAGGCCAGTTTCGTCTCGCCAGCTGTTGGAAAACTAATCCCCACCGAGCAGTTGAGCCATCGCTCGGTTGGGGAAAGATTTGGCTCGAGTAGCTTAATTAGTTCTGACTCTTTTGCTCGCCTTGTGTCTGCATGCCCTCAGCTTGTTGTTTGTATGGGGGGTTCTCCTGTGCCCTGTCTAGTGGACACCGGCTCTATGGTGACTATTGTCACAGAAAGCTGTTTCACAACTTGTTTTGAGCCTTGGGGCCCAGAACGTCTTCTGTCGTGCCAGTGGTTGCAATTACATGCGGCAAATGGCTTGTCAATACCATATATCGAGTATCTAGAGTTGGATATCGAACTCTGTGGATTGCTGCTTCCAAGGTGTGGGGTGTTGGTGATCAGAGACCCCCCCTTACAGGAATATCATCCGCCTCCTCGTTCATCTTCACATCACAGAAGGAGCTTCTCTGTTATTTAGAGCTGTTTGGAGTAATGATGCTGAAAATACAGCTGCGCATCACAGAAATAATAAATAATACAGTTTAACAGATATTCACATAGAACACAGCTGTTTTACATTGCAATAATATTTCACAATTTTTACAGTATTTTTGATCAAATCATTGCTGGATTGAAGAACTGCTGTTTCAAGTAAACAGATCAGTCTGCAGGTCAGTGATGTTCATGCGGTCGATGCAGGTCAGATGATGTGATGAGGGTTACCACAGTGAGATGCTAGCAGGAAGTTGTGGGTGCTTTGCTTCTGTGCATTTCCTGTTCCAGTGAAATCAGCCCTTATACACACACACACACACACACACACGCATGAATACACACATCAATCTAAACTATTCACTGCACAGTTAGCAAACACACACATAAACAGTCAAATAATTCAGTTTAAATCTCAGTTTATCATCCAGTGAATGTTTTGATGAGTGTTTGATTGACAGATGTGTCGCTCTCTCATGCGTTCTGTAGTTTAATGACTCACTTTATGTTTGTTTGTGATCACATTTACATTTAGTCCTTTAGCAGATGCTTTTATCCAAAGCGACTTACAAATGAGGACAATAGAAGCAATCAAAACTAACAAAAGAGCAATGATATGCAAGTGCTATAACAAGTCTCAGTTAGCTTAACACAGCACACGGAGCAAGGTTTTTTAAATTATATAATAAATAAAATTGTATTCTATTCAGATAGAATTGAAAAAGAATAGAGCAAGCTAGTGTTAGAGGCCTTTTTGTTTTTGTTAATTGTATAATAAATAAAAAGAAAACAAAGATATAATACAAAAAGATTAGAGAAGCAAGGGTTAGTTTTTTTTTTTTTTAAGAAAACAAGCAGTTAGTAAATAAATAGAGTGCAAGTCTAAAAGGGGCAAGTTTGTTTTTTTAAAGAATAGAATTAGAATAGAGAGTGCTAGAGTTAGAGGGT
>NW_015650704.1:76453-77908 GCF_001515625.1 Sinocyclocheilus rhinocerous | reverse complement strand
AGTAGCTAGATGTTGCGACTTGGACACCTCACCTCTCCAAGGTACCTTGAAGGACCTATCTGAGAGGTAAGACTCAAACCACTGGCGTGCGGTTCCTGAGATGCCATTTTCCAATAGGGTTGACAGGAGAATCTGGTGGTTCACCGTATCAAAAGCAGCAGACAGATCCAGCAAGATAAGTATAGAACATTTGGAATCCGCTCTTGCCAGTCTTAGGACTTCAACAACTGAGAGCAAGGCAGTCTCTGTCGAATGTCCACTTCTGAAACCAGACTGGTTGTTGATTTGCTGCACAAATAATTATATTATTTGTGTCTTGTTTTCCAGTACAAATATCTAAACATCCTTAAATCAAAATAGATTTATTGGAGATGCAAAATGACTTAAGATATGAGGTCTTGTTTTCTAAAATATGTATTAGAATTAAGTGTTGCTTCAAAAAGGACAATTATTTGCCAGTGGAGTCAGAAAAATAATCTTGTTTTCTCTTTGAGTTAGTTAATTTTTTTCTGACTCCACTGGCAGATGTGTGTTCTTGTTATAAGCAGAAACTCATTTAATTTTGATACATTTTTTCCAGAAAACAAGACTTTATATCATTAAGCCATTTTGCAACTCGTATCTTAATTTAAGGATGTTTGATATTTGCACTGGAAACAAGACAAACATTCTGAGGAAGAGCATCACTATTTTGCATGTTTGATATTTAGTATTAACTGATCTGCAGTGAAGTAAGTGAATGTCAGTGAATCACACTCGTGACACGCTCTCAACACGCCTTCATGTGTCCGAGTCACGCCACACATTCACAACATGAATCACAATGTCCCGCGTTAATGGATTCAACAAAGGTGCGTGTGAGGAGCTATTATTACCACAAACAACACCCGTCATCATCTGTGTGTGTGTGTGTGTGTGTGTGTGTGAGAGTGAGTGAGAGTGTGTGTGTGTGTGTGAGAGTGAGTGAGAGTGTGTGTGTGTGTGTGAGAGTGAGTGAGAGTGTGTGTGTGTGTGTGAGAGTGAGTGAGAGTGAGAGTGAGAGTGTGTGTGTGTGTGTGTGTGTGTGTGTGTAACTGTTTTGGATTCTCAAGCAATTTCTTGTATCTCAATTATTGACAGTTTGACTTCCTGAAAAGTGAAACTACTGTGCAAAAGTACTGCAAAAGTATTATTTTAATCTTGTTTTCCAGTGCAAATATCTAAACATCCTTAAATCAAGATACATTTACTGGAGAAGCACAATAACATCAGATAAGTCTTGTCTTAAAGGGGTCATATGATGCGATTTCAATTGTTCCTTTCTCTTTGGAGTGTTACAAGCTCTTGGTGCATAAAGAAGATCTGTAAAGTTGCAAAGACTAAAGTCTCAAAACCAAAGAGATATTCTTTATAAAAGTTAAGAGTTAACCACACCTACCTAAAACGGCTCGTTCTAACACACCCCCACATATCTAC
>NW_015650704.1:74860-76337 GCF_001515625.1 Sinocyclocheilus rhinocerous | reverse complement strand
TTGCTCCGGCCTGACAGGGCATCATCACAGTATGGTGAGGGGTGTAACATTTCCGTCTCACGCTTGAGGTATTTGGCCAATCACAACGCACTGGATAGCTGGCTAATCAGAGCACACCTCGCTTTTCAGACCGATTAGTTTTGTAAAAATCGACGCGTTTCAGAAAGGCGGGGCATAGAGGAGAAACAATAATGTACAGTATGTGGAAAATAATGTGTTTTTTGAACTTTAAACCGCATAAACACATTTCATTACACCAAATACACAAAATAATGTTCTTTTTAGCAGCATCATATGACCCCTTTAAGAAAAAATATTTCAAAATACAGTGAGTTTAAACAATAAATATCTGGCAGTGATTTTATTTTTCTGACTCTATTGGCAGATATTTGTTCTTGTTTAAAGAATGAATTCACTTCATTTTGATGCATTTTTCAGAAAGCAAGACTAATCTGATGTCATATTGAATCTCCTGTAAATGTATTTTGATTTATGAATGTTCAGATATTGTACTGGAAAACAATACAGAAACCTGCAGCTCACAGACAGACTCACACAAAATAAAAAGAGAGATGGAAGTGATGGAGGAGAGACACGTAATTAGATTATATTACATTTTAAAATGCTCATAATCAGATTACAGTTACTTTTTTATGGATTACATTATTACAAATTTACATATGGCAGCAATTTTTTTTTAAATGTATTAATTGTCATAATTTATTCACAAGTTAGGTAAAAAGTAGTCAGAATACATTACCTAAAATATGTCACTGATTACAGTTTTCATCATGTAATCTGTAAAGGAAAACTTTTTTTTTTATTTGTTTTGTTTTGTGGGTTATCTAGGAAATTAATGAGTACTTCATGCCATCAAAATGAATAAAACTGCCCCCAAAAACAATAAAGGTGCAAAAATGTCCCCGTATGAGTTCTTGGTTTTATATATTTAAGCAATATCACATGACGCATGATTGCAAATGTGATTTTGATTTGATATAATAGTTAAATAGACAAGAAGTTAATATTAGGTGACATTATAGACTTAATTAGATGTGGAAAATGAAGCATAATTCATATGAACTGGTGTTAAAATAATTTTTGTGTCACAGAAATTATGTTCTTGTGTTAAAATCGAACAGAATGATGGTTTGTGTGAACTCTAAATGAGTCTCATGTTTACTGTGAAACAAGTTTTTGTGTTTGTGTCTGTCCTCATTCTCTTTTATTATCTGATGACTCACTGATTTATTAATAAAGATTCTGAACACAGACAAACACGTCTGAGAGTGACTCTGTATTTGGATCATTTGAAGCTTTATTGAAATGTGAAAGAGCCCATTTGTGTGTGATTTGACAGAGTGTTCCTAAGATCTCTCTCACACACACACACACACACACACACTTACTTGTATTTGTGGTTTACGGGGACTCTCCATAGGCGTAATGGTTTTTATACTGTACAGACCGTATATTC
>NW_015650704.1:70626-74277 GCF_001515625.1 Sinocyclocheilus rhinocerous | reverse complement strand
CACACACACACACACACACACTCTCTCTCTCTCTCTCACACACACACACACACACACACACCAGAACTTCATGTTTAGACCATTTTCTAAATGTGTCTGAGGACGACTGCTCTTACCTTAAAGACATTTTAACTGGATAGAGTCATTAACATCATGCTTATGAGCACTTTAGGTTTGATATATTGACATATGCATCACGTGTGTTTTGGTGTACAGTTAAATCTGCTGTGTTTCATGCTACAGAATACCGAAGCTGAAGCATGACGTCATTGAATCGCTGTAATTGTAATATGAAAACACACTGGCATCTACTGTACAGAAGCGAGACTGTATCAAAACCTAAGATGACACTTCTAAACACTAAAGCCAAAACAAGAAGAGCCACAGTTCAGTAAAGAATAAAGAACAGAGTAGAACTGAGTAGATCTGCAGGCTCTATACACTACTCAGCTCTAGTTCAGATGAGATACAGACTTTCATCAGAGACTCGGCTTTCTGGTCTAAATCTACACTTGACCCTCTAACACTTGCACTCTCTATTCTATTTCTATTTTATCTATTTGTTTTCTTTTCTATTTATTTATTTATTTATTTATTTATTAAAAACTTGACCCTCTAACACTTAAACTCTCTATTCTATTTCTATTTTATCTACTTGTTTTCTTTTCTATTTATTTATTTATTTATTTATTTATTTTTTACTTGACCCTCTAACACTTGCACTCTCTATTCTATTTCTATTTTATCTACTTGTTTTCTTTTTCTTTTTTTTAAACTTGAGCCTCTAACACTTGCATTCTCTACTGTATTTCTATTTTATCTATTTGTTTTCTTTTCTATTTGTTTTTTTTACTTGACCCTCTAACACTTGCACTCCTCTATTCTATTTCTATTTTATCTATTTGTTTTCTTTTCTATTTATTTATTTTTAAAAACTTGACCCTCTAACACTTAAACTCTCTATTCTATTTCTATTTTATATATTTGTTTTCTTTTCTATTTATTTTTTTTTTTTAAACTTGACCCTCTAACACTTAAACTCTCTATTCTATTTCTATTTTATATATTTGTTTTCTTTTCTATTTATTTTTTTTTTTTAAACTTGACCCTCTAACACTTAAACTCTCTATTCTATTTCTATTTTATATATTTGTTTTCTTTTCTATTTATTTTTTTTTTTTAAACTTGACCCTCTAACACTTAAACTCTCTATTCTATTTCTATTTTATATATTTGTTTTCTTTTCTATTTATTTTTTTTTTTTAAACTTGACCCTCTAACACTTAAACTCTCTATTCTATTTCTATTTTATATATTTGTTTTCTTTTCTATTTATTTTTTTTTTTTAAACTTGACCCTCTAACACTTAAACTATCTATTCTATTTCTATTTCATCTACTTGTTTTCTTTTTATTTTATTTTTTAACTGTGTTTACTATTGTCCTTCTGCATTATTGACACACTATTTTCCTAATTAATGCTGTTCAGTTGCTTTGACACAATCTGTATTGTTAAAAGCGCTATATAAATAAAGGTGACTTGACTTGACTTTACCCTCTAACATTTGCATTCTATATTATATTTCTATTTTATCTACTTGTTTTCTTTTTCTTTTCTTTTTAACTTTACCCTCTAACACTAGCAATCTATATTCTATTTCTATTTTATCTACTTGTTTTCTTTTTCTTTTTTTTTTAAACTTGAGCCTCTAACACTTGAATTCCATATTATATTTCTATTTTATCTACTTGTTTTCTATTTATGTATTTAAAAAATAACTTGACCCTCTAACACTTGCATTCTATATTCTATTTCTATTTTATCTATTTGTTTTCTTGTCCTTTTTTTTTTTTTTTTTTTTAAGCCTATCACTTGCACTGTCAGTGCCCATGAGCTCCTCCAGAGGGCACTCCTCCCAAGTCCTTTAGCATTATGTAATGGACTACATTCCCCATTATCCTTTGCTTGGACTCATTAGCAGCTTTTCCACTATCGGGCCGAACGGTTCTCTTTGCTTAACCGTTCCATTCCGTGCCGATCCGGGGCCAGTCAGCACGGCTACGGGTTCATCTTCCACTGTGGTGCTGAACGGAGCTCTTTGGAATGCAATACAAATGCATCAGTCGTTGCCTTGGTAACGCAAGTGTAATATAAACAGCGATATGGACGATGATCAGATATTTCTGTTTTTGGGACTCCTTTTTTATCTGATATTTACTTCTTTCAATAACAGAAAAAAGGACGCAAGTCTTGACGTGAAAAATAAATCGTGGAAAAGCGGCTATTATGATCTAATGTCTTCCACCTGTGTGTCATTCACTAGTTTGGTGTTCTGGATATGAGTTGTGTTTTAGGCAGCCGCTGTGAGTCGTTGTTTTTGCTGTTTTCATTCCTGCTCTCTGTCTCGATTATCTTTGTTTTTCTTTAATAAACTTTTGCTGCATTCAGATCCTCGCCTCATCTCGCCCTTGCCTCCATCATAACACACTCTCTATTCTATTTCTATTTTATATGCTTGTTTTCTTTTTATTTATTTGTTGTTTTTTTTAAACTTGACTGTCTAACATTTGCACTCTCTATTCTATTTTATCTATTTGTTTTCTTTTTTATTTATTTATTTAAAAAAACCTGACCCTCTAATGCTTGCACCTCTATACTATTTCTATTTTATCTACTTGTTTTCTTTTTATTTAAAAACAAAACATAACAACAACAAAACAATGAACCCTCTAACACTAGCACTCTGTATTCTTTTTCTATTCAGTCTATTTGTTTTCTTTTCATTTATAAAAACAACCCTATAACACTAGCGTTCTCTATTCTTTTGACTTTTGATTAATCTGTATTTGCAGGCATAAAATGCCATGATTTGGAGGAAATATTCATCTATTTCATCCAGACACGACTGTTTCTGCAATATCTGCTGAGTTGTTTTTTTTCCTGATGGTGGAAATACATTTTTAGTGTCTATACATAAACTGACTGTAAACATAAACCCACTCTGAGAAATGTTGAGAGGTGTGACAACTAGCCCCGCTGTGCCTCAGTGCTGTGGTGAATGATGGGAATCTGAATGAGTCTCTGAGACGCTTCGATCTTCAGTCTAACACTTCTGTAAGTCTGAACTGAGTGTAAACTTACACAATTGAGTGAGTTTATAAAACTTCAGTTCTGGATTTTTGATGTGTGATATTCAGATTTGCAGATACTTGGTCCTCTGTGCTGTTTGTTTATTCATTCTAGTCTTATTTTTAGGAATAAAATCCCTTGTTTTTGATAAAACCTCTAGACCAGCTCAAGAGTTTTCTCAGGTTTGTTCAGATGAATAATCTAATTAGCTGCAAGTCTTTCTAAAGAGAAAACAATCTCACACTTCACCTCATGAATAATCAATGCTGCGGTCGTTAACACTTCACTGATCGTCTCTCTCTCAATTCAGTTCAATTCAGTTCAGTTCAATCCAGACAGCTTTATTGACATGACAAAAGCACATTTTGCATTGCCAAAGCATGCATATGAAAAGAGAGCACAGCCTACAACAGAGAGTTTTCAACGACACACACACACTCACATATACACACACACACACACACACACACACTCTCTCTCACACACACACACACACACACACACTCTCTCTCACACACACAC
>NW_015650704.1:67194-70616 GCF_001515625.1 Sinocyclocheilus rhinocerous | reverse complement strand
ACACACACACTCTCTCTCTCTCTCGCTCTCACACACACACACACACACACACACAGACTCACACACTCACATGCATATTATAAAGATACATATACTTACACATACACCCACATATACATATAATAACTACTAAAGATTGTGTAACAAGTTTATGTATGTATGTATTTTAACTAATGAACTGAATAACTGGATCATGTGTGTGTGTGTGTGTGTGTGTGTGTGTGTGTGTGTGTGAGAGAGAGAATGTGTGTGTGTGTGTGTGTGTGTGAGAGAGAGAATGTGTGTGTGTGTGTGTGTGTGTGAGAGAGAGAATGTGTGTGTGTGTGTGTGTGTGTGAGAGAGAGAATGTGTGTGTGTGTGAGAGAGAGAATGTGTGTGTGTGTGTGTATGTGTGTGTGTGTTGGTTTGGAGTTAGCTGTATATTTCCTGGATATGGTTTTCTTGGCTGTGGGCAGATGGGAGTTTTTCAGTTGGGGTGCAGTTATTAAATTGGAGAAATATTTAGTTTATTTTGGGATAGTAGTGGTTCTTAATGGTTTGGTATTTGGGGCATTCTGTGAGGAAGTGCAGCTCTGTTTTTCAAGTTCTCCCAGAATGCAGTGGGAGCAGTCTCTTCTTCTTCTTCTTCTTAAGCGTTTTTGGCGGTTGGCAAACCAACTTATAGGTGTTTTACCGCCACCTGCTGGACTGGAGTGTGGCTCAAGAGTTTGGCAAGGAAAAAAATAATAATTCATTAATTAAAACAATATATACTTGTATAATAAAATAAAACCCTGTATATTCGCTCCAACAGACCTGTTTCTTCAGAAATGTCATTAACTGCACTCATGCTGTCCTCAATGCTGCTCCAACTATATTTTCCAAGTTGAAGTTTAATTTTAAATTGTTCAAATACTTCTTTTAATTCAATCCTTTCATGTTCATATGCATGACAATCCATTATCACACGCTGAACAGATTCTGGCTGAGAGTTGAGCAATTGATGAATTTGGTTTTATTTTTACAAAAAGTCTTTTTGTTTTTGGACCAAAATACAGTGCCGTAAACAAGAATAACATAGTGTTCATTTTTTATTTGGAAAAGCTAAAATAGCAATTTGGCTGACAAGAAGGAATACAAAATTTAATGGAGTTACTGATCCTTTACAGATGTTCAAGGCTTTGGTAAGAATAGGTTAGTTTTGGGGTATATGTTTTATGAATTAATAAATGATATTGACTCCTTTTTTTCTTTGTGGGGTACTGAAAGTATTTTATGTCAATCCAGTGAAGAGAGAGGTTTTAATATAATGTTATAAATGAAAATGGTTTATGCAGCCTTAATATGTTTATGTAGGTAGGCTATTTGTATTTATAATATGCACATATGTATATTTATAATTGTTTTGTAAATAAAAGAGGTTTAAAAGTCTCAATTCAATTCAAGTGAGCTTTATTGGCATGACTTGCACAGTATTGCCAAAGCATTGAACACTGCATGAACAAAGAACAAATAATTAAAAGTCAAGTCTCTCTCTCTCTCTCTCTCTATCTCTGCTTACGTAAACGAGCGTGAGTTAGGCCCCGCCCCCGAGCGTGGTGCTTTATAAGCGGCGCGCTGCGTCTTGCTGCGTCTCTGGAGTTCTGGAAGCGTTAGAGACGCACATCATTTCTCCCGCAACTGCGAAATTACAGGTACCTGCCTTTTTCTTTTCTTTCGTTTTTTTTTTTTTAAAACCGGCGCTCGTTTGCTTTATTCGACGCCTGCTTCCACTATATTAAAATCTAGCTCGTTTAACAATAGGATTGATCGTCTTGCCTCGTGTTTTGTCCTTCGTGATTCGCGCGCTGCTTAAAATGGCGACGCCTCGTTGCGATCTTCATCATCCTCACCTCAGAGCAGCCGTTTTTGTTAACGTTTAATCGATTAATCTGTATTTTCGCTATCTGTGACCGTGTGTTTGTGTGTTATAATGCGTATTTGACGGCGGCTGGTCTCAGATCAGCTGGTTTTTGTGCTTTTATTCGGTCGTTCGTGGGTTTGTATGGAGTCTATTGTTTGACCCAGTTTAGATATTGGCGCGCAGTGACCCACATCTCGAGTTTGAGCAAATACAAAACACGACAAACATTAAAATAGCGTACTAATGTTATTTATAAATATCAATTAATCGTTAAATGCCTGTTTATTTGTTTTTAATTTAATCGCTTTTTCCGCCTAGAGTCAGAACGAATGCGTTTATTGGCTCGATGCGAGCTGTTTTGAGCTGTAATGTAACGTGTATGTTTTATTGATCCGCTTGTGTGTTTCTAGCTCAGAATGTCTGACGAAGGAAAGCTGTTTGTCGGCGGCCTGAGTTTCGATACCACCGAACAGTCGCTAGAGGACGCCTTCTCCAAATATGGCGTCATCACCAACGGTAAGTAGCCAATCATTGACGCGCTGTGTTGCCGCGCTGCTTCTGATTGGTTCCGGCGTTGACTGCGATTTGCATAAGCCGCTCATTATTATAATGTCTGTTTTCAGTTCACGTGGCCAGAAACCGAGAAACCAACAGATCCAGAGGATTCGGTTTCGTGACCTTTGAGAATCCAGACGATGCGAAGGACGCACTTGAAGGAATGAATGGAAAGGTTCGTTACGGAGTCGCTTGTTTCCATTTGGGTTCAAATTGGGGGTTCAGGCTCTTTTTAGGGAGTCGGTTCATTTGACTCGGTTCAGCAGCACGAACCGACTCCCAAACGGCTCTGAGTTTAGTTCCACTTCTGGCTTTTATGATTAAGCCAAATTCAATAATTGTCATCTAAATTATGCAGTGTATAATTGCTGAACCTTATTTCCAGGATTTATTTTCCTTATTTTTTGGTATTTGAAGGCCAGAATAATTTGCAATAAAACATGATTGAGTTTTTTTTTGTGTATAAACCTGAATAGTTTGATACAAAAATCTGAATGTATTTTGTAAAACTATTGGTACAATATTATTTCTAGTTTTTGTACTTGGAACCTGAATAATATTGTATAGAAACATGAATGTATGGTGGGAAGAAAATTGACTCAGTTTTTCACCCTGAATGTATGAGAACTAAATAATAATGTGCAAAAAGCATCACCATTTATTTAGTTTATAAGGGGTGTAACTGATGACATGTTTCGGTAGGGACAATTTTAGATATTTTTGAACCCAGCTCAAAGATGCTAATCAGCACATGGTTAGCTAGCACAGTTCTAAACATGTAAAAATTAAATGTTATGGAATAACTCTCAAAAAAAAGTGCTTAATTTTAAGAAATTGTGTTCGGTAGTGACTTTCCTTAAAGTTAGTTTTATTTATTTTAGACTTGAACATTTACCTCAATGCTGTGACCCATCTACTCGCACCTCGTAGCTATAAGAGGAATATTTGCTGATCATAAATGCAGGGGTGTGGTTAAAATCCGTCT
>NW_015650704.1:53528-65450 GCF_001515625.1 Sinocyclocheilus rhinocerous | reverse complement strand
GTGTTTCTAGCTCAGAATGTCTGACGAAGGAAAGCTGTTTGTCGGCGGCCTGAGTTTCGATACCACCGAACAGTCGCTAGAGGACGCCTTCTCCAAATATGGCGTCATCACCAACGGTAAGTAGCCAATCATTGACGCGCTGTGTTGCCGCGCTGCTTCTGATTGGTTCCGGCGTTGACTGCGATTTGCATAAGCCGCTCATTATTATAATGTCTGTTTTCAGTTCACGTGGCCAGAAACCGAGAAACCAACAGATCCAGAGGATTCGGTTTCGTGACCTTTGAGAATCCAGACGATGCGAAGGACGCACTTGAAGGAATGAATGGAAAGGTTCGTTACGGAGTCGCTTGTTTCCATTTGGGTTCAAATTGGGGGTTCAGGCTCTTTTTAGGGAGTCGGTTCATTTGACTCGGTTCAGCAGCACGAACCGACTCCCAAACGGCTCTGAGTTTAGTTCCACTTCTGGCTTTTATGATTAAGCCAAATTCAATAATTGTCATCTAAATTATGCAGTGTATAATTGCTGAACCTTATTTCCAGGATTTATTTTCCTTATTTTTTGGTATTTGAAGGCCAGAATAATTTGCAATAAAACATGATTGAGTTTTTTTTTGTGTATAAACCTGAATAGTTTGATACAAAAATCTGAATGTATTTTGTAAAACTATTGGTACAATATTATTTCTAGTTTTTGTACTTGGAACCTGAATAATATTGTATAGAAACATGAATGTATGGTGGGAAGAAAATTGACTCAGTTTTTCACCCTGAATGTATGAGAACTAAATAATAATGTGCAAAAAGCATCACCATTTATTTAGTTTATAAGGGGTGTAACTGATGACATGTTTCGGTAGGGACAATTTTAGATATTTTTTAACCCAGCTCAAAGATGCTAATCAGCACATGGTTAGCTAGCACAGTTCTAAACATGTAAAAATTAAATGTTATGGAATAACTCTCAAAAAAAAGTGCTTAATTTTAAGAAATTGTGTTCGGTAGTGACTTTCCTTAAAGTTAGTTTTATTTATTTTAGACTTGAACATTTACCTCAATGCTGTGACCCATCTACTCGCACCTCGTAGCTATAAGAGGAATATTTGCTGATCATAAATGCAGGGGTGTGGTTAAAATCCGTCTTGGCCAATAGACTAAAACAGTAGTGACATGAGAAATATGGGACTTTTTATATACATTTTATTTATTTATTTATATATATATATATATACACGTGGTTTCATAATTTACAAAAAATATTTAAAAAATTGAACTACTTTTTAAAAACCTAAAAGATAAAATAATTTTTCATAAGTTGAAATTTAGGGGTTAGGGTTCGGAACCGCCACCTCCCAATTGAAAGTACCCAATAAATGATTTTATATATACTAAGCTTACATTAATTTGAAATATTATTGTGGGTTTCAATAGATAATAGAATGATCTTAAATGTCTAAGATTTGAGAACTGAAATGCATTTTAAATGTGTCTTTTGGTTTTTAAATATTAAAACTGTCTTTAGAACTCTCTCATTGTGGTCACATGACGATATGAAACTATACGTCTTCCGGGCAAAAGGTGTAGTTTAAAATTTTAACTTATTCTAACATTAAAGGTCTCGAGTTGTGTTTTGGGCCATTATGCTTTGACAGTATGTGAAACGAACTAAAACCGACAGCACACTCGCTTAATCCCTTAATTTATTTTAATTTTATTTAATAACATTGGTCATTCACACGCGGCCAGGGGAGTGTCCTCAAGTTGTGCTGGAGTCTCTGGTTTATTTCCACTCGCTGGATGTTTCTGACGCTGTGTTTCGCTGTAGTCTGTGGACGGCCGGACGATCCGTGTGGACGAGGCTGGTAAGGGTGGTGGCGGTGGAGGCCGGTCCGGCGGTGGATCCTACAGAGGTGGAGGAGGACGAGGAGGTGGAGGAGGAGGCTTCTTCAGAGGAGGACGAGGAAGAGGAGGTTCGAGAGCTGCTGCTCTGTCAGCAGTATTATGTGATCCTCAGATTCAGGTTTTTTGGTTGTCTAGTTGATAAACTCTGTGTTGTGATGTCTTGCTCGTTGAAGGCGGAGGCGGCTATGGAGGTGGTGACCGCAGTTATGGTAGTGACCGAAGCTACGGCGGCGGTGGCTATAAGAGCGGAGGAGGAGGATACTCCTCTGGAGGAGGCGGAGGCTACAACAGAGACAGGTGTGTGTTCCTGCAGATGCGCAGCACCATTCAGTGCGTCTTTAGATTGCAACAAAAATAGTATAAGCTTTAATGTGAAGTACTTATGCAAACATCAGAACACCCAATAACCGCTTAATCTTTTGTGTTTTATTCAATAATGGGTGTTTAAAACACATGCAATTGTCACTACTTAAAAAAAAAAAAAAAAAAACTTTATTTGGACAACTTTAAAGATGATTTTCTCAATATTTAGATTTTTTTGCACCCTCAGATTCCAGATTTTCAAATAGTTGTATCTCAGCCAAATATTGTCCTATCCTAACAAACCATACACCAATGGAGATATTATTTATTCAGCTTCCAGATGATGCATAAATCTCAATTTCAGAAAGTTTACCCGTATGACTGGTTTTGTGGTCCAGGGTCACATGTAGCTTTTTTTTATTTATTTTTTTATTATTAGTATTATTAACCTGCTGTTAACCTGCTGCTTTCTTGTTTCAGGAGTTCTGGTTATGGCGATCGTGGCAGCTCTTACAGAGATGGTTATGATAGTTATGGTACGTATTAGTTTGCTCCGCTCTGAAATCCCCGTATAAGCATGTCGGCTGTGCTCGTGTCGCCGCGGACGAGTCAAACCGGCTTTTCTAGAACTGTGGGGTGAGTTAGTCACGAGTCAGTTTAACTACGTACCTTTGTTTTCTTTGTTCTTTTTTTTTGTATGCATATAATAAACCTTAAAATGCTTTGAAATGGCTCAGTTTTAATTTGGATTTAAAGTTTCCGGCCACATAATTGGACTCGTCACATATTGCAGAGAATCTGAGTAGAGTCGTGAAAGCCCAAACGCAGGACACTCAAACCCTGATCGTCCACGTCTGCCCGGTTGCTCTCCAAATCCAGCCCGGTCGATCTCATGTTTGATTAGTGGGTTAGTGGAGGGGTTGTCTGTCTTAAACCTGTTGAGATGCTTGAGTGTCTTCATGTGTGATACTTCCTCCTCAGCTGTACACGAGTAAAGCCCAAGACCCGACGCGTCAGCGGCCGAGCGTTTCTAAAGACTCATGGATCTGTTCTTGGATTTGTTGTAGCTGTTCTCCCTGTTTCTGTTCTGTTCTTGTATTCTGAGGGAAAGGCCGCTTTCTGTTCACCGGCTGTGAATGAATGAATGAATGTCTGTCGATGGGTTCCTCTCCTGCCTCGTTTGATTCCTTAAACTCATCATCCCGAGCCTCACTGTCATGTTAGCGCTCACCTGTGCTTCTATGGGGAGTCCAGAGAGCGTTGGCTCTCCTGTTTATGTTACTGATGCGCAGCCGCTGTCATTACGAGCACGGCTCCTTCTGTTAGCTGTAAGCCATTGATTTGTCCATGTCCCGTATCCAAAAAGTCACTTCCTTTCAGGCTGGTGAGCTGCGCATTGGACGGCTGGCACTGGCGCTGCGGTTCTTGAGCCTTGCTGAGGTATCTGTCTGTCTGTCGCTGCTCCTCGCACCCTGCATTTTAACCATGGACTCTTGACTAATCTATCTATCAATCATTTACTTGAAAGAGAACCAGAAATTGTTAACAGTACACTCCAGAACTGGGAAAGAAATCCTTGTGCTCTTGTTTCCTTTGTATGAAAATTTGACTCACTATTTTGTTTTATTTTTATTTTTTTGCTTTTCAATTGTGGCTTCATGGAGCCTATTAAACGAAACCATTTGTTCAAACGCTTTGAATTCTGTTGTGCCTTTCAAAATCTACAAGATGGGGGATAAACAAGAAATCACTCGATTAAGTGCAGGTCACATTACACAATGATCTTGTTATAAGGAAAGTTGCATTTAGGAGTTATCTAAAATATAATTTAGCACATCTACTGTAGCTTTGTTCTTGCATTGTAGTTCTGTGCTTAGCTGCAGGTGTATAGTTACTTTTAATGCTTTTAAAGAATTAAGTTCTTTAGAGAGGTGTTCATAAAGGGATAGTTCACACACCATGCACAAAACTTAAGTTTCTCAGTCATTTACTTGTAGTGCCAAACCTGATTGAAGAGCGTTGGGGACCAAATAGTTTTGTTTGCGTTCACTTCCATTATATGGCCAAAAAATACAATGGAAGTAAATGGGAACCGAAGCGTTTGGTCGCCAGCGTTTTTATAGATTTTAGACTATTTGGAATAAAATTAGGGCAAGTGCATTTAATTCTTGGGTGAACTGTCTCTTAAATTGTAGCGAGAGTATCCTACAGGTTCAGAAATATGGGTTTAATTTTGTAGCTTTCTGTTGGCTTGGTTTAAATGTGACCCAAATGTATTCTCGACGGGTCAGTCTCTATAAGAATTGAAAGATTTAGCACTGCATGTTATTTCCAATGGGAAGAATAGATGTTTAAAGTCCTGTTAATGTCATGTAAAATTTAATAAATGGTTATAAAAATACAAGTACTTAAATTAACAGCTCAAACATGAAGAACAGCAGAATTCTAAACTGTAGAGTTTGTTTGGCTTTGAAGACTAATTGGGTTTGTTACTGAAGTGTTGCACCTTGCTAACTAAATAGAGTTCAAACATGTTGCACGACTGCCTGTGTCCTCATGATCAAATGGAAGAACTGAGTTTAAAGGGAATAACCTTCACCAGTGCTGCTAGTTAGCTGAGTAGAGTGAGTTATTGAGTGTGTTTCACCCAAACAATGCTTGATTTGAACCCAAGCGCTCTGGATGAGTTTCCTCAAACACGTCCTTGGAGCTTGAAGCGTTGCATCTCCTGAAGTGAATCCTGACTCTGGCTGCTCTGTTCGTTAGCCTGTGTGCGCGAGGTAACCTTCCTTTGCTCTCCTGTTCACTTTAAGTTTAAGTATTTGTAGCTCTGACAGCACAGCGCAGATCTTAAGGCCTCTCAGATGCGTTAAATTCCCACTCATTTCTCCCCATGCATTGCCAACCATTCTAGAAAGACCTTAAATTTAACCTTCAGTGTCTCATCAACACATTTACTTTCACCAATGTAGTTCAATTTGAGAAACGCCAAATTAGTTCCAAAGACACTAGTTAGTTATGCACTGATGTCTGTGATTCCTGCGTTTGAGTGTATAAGTTTAAGTGATCTGTCTTTGGTTTTGTTCAGGTTGAGTTCCCGTCGGAAGCCGTCTGGGGTTTGGAGATGATGAACGGCGTTTGTTCCACTGAAGGTGAAGCGTGAGGTTGGTGGAATGTCTAATGATCTCGTTACTGATTCACTGAGATTTTTTTTATTTATTTACTTATTTAACCAGGAAGGTCCCATTGAGATACAATATCTCTTCTTCTGGGAGTCCTGGTCAAGATGGGCCGCAAACGACAAATAAAAAAATGCACATCACCACACAATGAACAAACAAAACACAATTTTCTAAACAATACAAATCCTAGTCAGGTGTTAAAACATGTACACTGTTTTATATAAATGAAAAAATCGTTATCTGTTGATCTGGTATTATAAATATTTGTGCAGTATGTCAACAAACTAGATGTATACCGTGGTAATTTCCCCACTAAAGCTTTTAAAATAAAAAATAACGTGTTTTTTTCTCAAGCACAAAGAAGTCCAGTTTGTAATTTCATATAAATTACAGTGATGTGTGCGGACACTTGTACCAGTAACAAATCGTAAAGCAGAATGATGAACTACATCCAATTTTTTCAAAACATTCAGAGATGCATGCATATAAATTATATCACCACAGTCCAATACTGATAGAAGAGTACTTTCTACTAAACGTTTACGAGCAACATTTTTTTTAAACGAAAATGTAAACCTAACGCTGGTCTCAATTTCTTTAAAAGACTTATCGATATGAGAGCTGTAAGTCGGCTTATCATCGAGCCAGATGCCGAGATATTTGTAAGATGCAACCCTTTCAATCTGTGTACCATTTAAAGTTTGAATCGTAAAGTCATTTAATGACAATCTGGACCGTGTAAAAATCGTGTATTTAGTTTTTTTAGCGTTCAACACTAATTGTAAGTTACCAAGAGAAATCTGAAATGCATTCTGCCGCTTTTAAAGATGGAGCCATAGTGTAGATTATAGTATCATCTGCGTAAAAGTGTACATTTGCTGGCTCAACTAATTAACCAAGTTCATTTATATAGATAGAGAATAAAATTGGCCCCAAAACTGATCCTTGAGGAACACCGGTCTTCACTATTAAAGGAGCAGAAACATAATTATCTATGGACACGCATTGAGTCCTTCCAGTCAAATAATTAGAGAACCACTTCAACAATATATCACTAAAACCTACACATTTAAGCCTTTGCAACAAAAGATCATGATTCACAGAATCAAATGCTTTCGATAAATCAAAGAGTTCAGCACATGATTTTTTTTTTTTATCATCCAATGCAGTTATTATATCATTAGTGACTGGCATTGCAGCAGTTATAGTACTATGTCCTTGTCTAAAACCTGATTGAGTCTGACATAAAATATTATTAGCTGACAAATAGTACTTTAACTGTTCATTTACCATAGATTCTCACACTTTAGCTGTAACAGACCATCTTGAAATAGGCTGATAATTATCCAATACCCTTCAGTAATGGCCGAATAATTGCAGACTTCCAAGAACTTGGTATCAGACCACTGCTTAAACTTAAATTAAAAAGAGGCAATAGGTCTCGCTATTAAGTCTGCAGATATTTTTTAAAAGTAAGGCTCTGTTTGATCAGGGCCAGCAGAGTTTACAATATCAAGGCTTTATGAACCTGAGACGGGGAAATAGGTAGAAAATTAAAAACATTTCTTTATACAACTTGAAGAGATGGCCATATTATCTTTACCATCAAACCAGATGAAGTGATTGAACTTGTATTAGTAAAATGTGTATTAAAAGCTTCTGCTATATTATATTTATCCTTAATTTCTTCATTATTTACCTTTAGTAAATCGGGAGTCTGCATAGACCCGGTTGACGATTTTATCAGCTTCCAAAATTTACTAGGATCATTAAAACTTTTATTTATCATACTAAGATAATACTGACTTTTTGTATTTTTTTTATCATTTTGGTACATTTAATCCTTAGTGCTCTATATTGTTCCCAATCACTAGCGCTATTAGTTCTTTTAGCCTTGGTCCAAGCAATATTTTTATAACATATCACATACATGGAAAACCTCACTATTATACAAGTCATGTAAAAAAGCTTGCTCACTAAAGTTTTTAGTTTCTTCTAAAAATAAACTTAGACATATATAGGTAGCACTGTACAATGATCACTTGCATCATTACTAAATATTCCAATGGAAGAATACTTGTGGAGAATTTGTAAGTGTAACATCAAGCAATGTAGACTTGGCCATATGTCTTGAATTTTGATTTTGAATGTCTTGAATTGAGGTTTTACAAAGGCTTGACCTGTGTTTTGTGATCTGATCTGGTTTCTAGTGTAGATGATGGAACGATGGGCTGAAGATGAAACCGAGGACCTGCTGTGATTGATGGAGGTTCATGTTTAGTCATTTAACAGATGCTTTTATCCAAAGCGACTTACAAATGAGGACAGAAGCAATCAAAATCAGCAAAAGAGCAATGATATGTGACCCTGGAGCACAAAACCAGTCATAAGGTTCAGTTTTTTAACTCCTGTGCAGTTGAAAACCCTGTAACGCCTCTGGTTTTCCTGCTCAGACATGACCGTGATGATGTTTTATAATCACCAAATACTGGATCTGGCTTGTTTTCTTTCAGTTAGCAGAGGTTTAGTGTTCTCTTCTGGAGCTGTTTGATCACAGGCCTCAGGAACATTACTTAATGCATTAACTAACAGTGAGCAATGCATTTCTTACAGTATTTATTCATCTTTGTTAATAAAAATCCACCTGTTCGTTGTGAATGATTTCAGGCTAGCAATCTCAACAGATACAAGTTTTGATTTTAAAACTGCATTAGTACATGTTGAAATTAATGATTTAGAAGAATTTTTATTTTATGTAAACTAATTGAAGTTTGTTGTGTTTCCTAGGTTTCACTGATCTGAGCTTATGCTGTTTGTAAATGAAGAAAACATGTTTTTGTTTATAATTTTGACTTAATAAAATTTGAACGCTCACACTGGTGTGCTTTAATCAGGTTTGTTTTGAAACGCTTTTATTTTGTTCAAAATGGCACAGTCACACAGCAGTCTAAAATGACCGGCCTACAAAAAATAGCTTATGAATTTCTCATCATGCTGTATTAAAACCAAATATTGGGATTACATTTTTTTTTCTAAACTTGTTTGCCATCAAATAGGAGAGAGTTTTGTTATTTTCTAAACTAATAAAATAGTCTAGTTTAAGAAAAAGCCTTTTTTTGCAAATCTTTAAAGGATTAGTTCACTTCCAAAATAAACACTCTCCACTTGTTCCAAATCTGTACGAGTTTCTTCTGTTAAACACAACCGAAGATGTTTTGAGAAATGTTGACG
The DNA here is from genome assembly GCF_001515625.1 of Sinocyclocheilus rhinocerous. Taxonomy (NCBI): domain Eukaryota; kingdom Metazoa; phylum Chordata; class Actinopteri; order Cypriniformes; family Cyprinidae; genus Sinocyclocheilus; species Sinocyclocheilus rhinocerous. Next base: position 56,835 of record NW_015650704.1, on the reverse strand, counting down.
AGCACCATTGACTTCCACAGTAGGCTGATGGCATCAATGAATGGACTTTAACTGGAAAAATGACTCTTCGTAACTGTCCTCTTGCATTATTGACAAACTATTTTCCTGTCGACACTGTAAAGCTGCTTTGACTTGATCAGACTTGTATGAAGCGCTTTATAAAGATGACTAGTAGGGGACAATACTGTGGAAGTCAATGGTGCTCATCAACTGTTTGGATACCAACATTTTTCAAAATATCTTCATTTGTTTAACAGAAGAAAGAAACTCAGATTTGTAACGAGTGTAGAGTGAGTAAATGATAGAATTTTAATTCTGGAAGTGAACGAATCCTTTAACGCTGGAAGCGCATCAATCAAACCGAATACACATGACTCCCGTCTTCTGTTGAATTGTGTTTGTTGCTCTTAAACGAAGACGTGGAGAAACATTGATGGAGCGGGTCACAGCTGGACCACAGCGTCCGTCCCGGAGAACTTGGGCAGGTTCAGCTCGTACTTCCTCTGAAGGTCAAAGGGCAGGAAGCGTCCGGCCAGGAAGTGTGATCCGGAGAAGCTCAGGGCGCATCGCTTCGGCGTCATCAGAGAAACCAGGAGCGCAGGACTGATCCCGTCTGAGCTGGACTCGTCTGCGTCCCAGCCTGCAGTCACAATACATTACCACCAGCCTAGAGCCTCGTTTAGAAAATCAGCTTTCCATTGATGTATGGTTTGTTAGGATATGACAATAATTGGCCGAGATACAACTATTTGAAAATCTGGAATCTGAGGGTGCAAAAAAATCTAAATATTGAGAAAATCATCTTTAAAGTTGTTCAAATGAAGTTCTTAGCAATGCATATTACTAATCAAAAATTAAGTTTTGATATATTTACGGTAGGAGATTTACAAAATATCTACATGGAACATGATCTTTACTTAATATCCTAATGATTTTTGGCATAACAGAAAAATTTATAATTTTGACCCATACAATGTATTGTTGGCTATTGCTGCAAATATAACTTTGGTTTTGGAGGTTATCCCAACTCTAAATTTTCCTTTGATTATATCCTTGTTTTCATTAAGCAGCTGGGCGAGAAGTAACAGCTGTTTTAAGTTTGCATGTCTTACTATCAGCCGTGATTACTCTACTCTGTTAATTAAAAGGCTGTTGATATGCATATTCACTAATTGTTTGAGGCTGACAAGTAGCTGAACATTTACGTGTTTGATTAGTGACACTTAGCCTGCGTTTTAAAATCTTTATTTGAATGTGGCAACATATCACGCGCTACAATATTTCTATGAATTAATCAGCTATCAGCCAATCACTGTGTGCATAGTTAATAAGCACTCTGACATCATCCATAGCAATGAGCTCAGCCCCGCCCCCTTACTCTCAGCTCTATTCCTTAGTACAGGTTAGTCTCAGCAGCTTTGTGAACAGGTTTTAAGAGTAACTCTTAGCTAAAACTTTTACTGCTCTTTAGGAGAACTCTCAGCGGTCAGATCAAATGTGTTGTGAATACAGGCCCAGGTGTTGATTGTGCTAAACAGTCATCCGCACCAGCTGGTCACTCAGGTCTATGACTGGTGTTTGTGATGAAGTGGTTTTGAGGAGGTCTCGTACCTGACGGGATGTCCAGGCTGACGATGGGTGCTTTGAGTCCTCGTAGCGTCTGCAGGACTCCGGTGAACGGCTCTCCGACTGACGCCAGCTCAGTTTCTGGACCCAGAACCGCGTCCACAACCAGGTTATAGGCTTCATTGATCAGCTGCACCTTCACGAGGAAAACCAGCAGCTTAGTGACTTCTTACACGTTCATCTGAACTCACTGCGTCAGTCCTGCTCACATTATCCATGATGTTTGAGGAATTGTAATTTTGTTTTGTTTTTTTATCCCTAAGGTGCTGTTCGTTCATTTTTGACTAAACGTTTTGGTTTTTAGAATTTTTACTTCATTGCAACTTGGTAGAGGTCTTGGCACTTGCAATGTGAACACACACAAAAATCTAGTTTAATTTGTCCTGAAAAAAGTTCAAGGTCAAAAATGTTACCCCTTACTTAGCCCGGGTAAAAATAAAGTGTACTTGAATGCACTAAAAAATACTTAAATACCAGCAAGTGCAGTTGTAATACATTCTTATTTTTTGTGCTAAATAAAATTAAAAAAATTATACACTAATTAAAAGTATATTTCTACTTCTACTTATTTAAATTGATTTTAAAGTATACTACTGCAAAAATATACTTTTATTAGTGTATTTCTTAAAAGTGGACTTTGAATGGTTTAAAAATTAGTTCAATGTTAGCACACTTTTATATAGTTATCCTAAGTTTAAATTAAATTGATGTTATTTAAAAATATATTAGATAGCAACATGCTAGCGACATGCTAGTCACTTGTTAATCATGCTAGCAAACATGCTAGAAACATGTTAACAACATGCTAGTAACTTGCTAATCATGTTAACAACATGTTAGTCACTTGATAATCATGCTAATAACATGCTAGTCACTTGCTTATCATGCTAGCAACATGCTAGTCACTTGATAATCATGCTAGCAACATGCTAGTCACTTGTTAATAAAGCTAATAACATGATAGAGACATGCTAGTCACTTGCTAATCATGCTAGCAAAATGCTAGTCACTTGCTAATCATGACTAATTAAAAGTATATTTCTACTTCTACTTATTTAAATTGATTTTAAAGTATACTACTGCAAAAATATACTTTTATTAGTGTATTTCTTAAAAGTGGACTTTGAATGGTTTAAAAATTAGTTCAATGTTAGCACACTTTTATATAGTTATCCTAAGTTTAAATTAAATTGATGTTATTTAAAAATATATTAGAAATGTAATAGTTATAAGTACATTTTCCCAACTGTGCTACTTAAGTACACTTAATATAAATACACAAATTAGCACTAACATTTGATTTTAAGTGTAGTCAGATAAAGTGTTTAATAATTGCATTGCTTAAAAGTGTCCCAACTGTCGCTACTTGCTAATCATGCTAGCAACATGCTAATCACTTGCTAATCATGCTAGCAACATGCTAGTCACTTGCTAATCATGCTAACAACATGCTAGTGACATGCTAGTCACTTGCTAATCATGCTAGCAACATGCTACGAACTTGTTAATCATGCTAGCAACATGAGAGTAACTAGATAATCATGCTAGCTACACCCTAGCAACCACATAGCAACACCTTAGCAACCTTCCCGGGTACCATAGCAACCGCATAACAACACCATAGCAACCTTTCTATGTACTATTTCTAACCCATTCAAGCTCATCTGTCTATCTATCTATC
>NW_015650704.1:48215-48785 GCF_001515625.1 Sinocyclocheilus rhinocerous | reverse complement strand
CATGCTAGCAACATGCTAGTCACTTGCTAATCATGCTAGCAACATGCTAGTCACTTGATAATCATGCTAGCAACATGCTAGTCACTTGTTAATAAAGCTAATAACATGATAGAGACATGCTAGTCACTTGCTAATCATGCTAGCAAAATGCTAGTCACTTGCTAATCATGCTAACAACATGATAACGACATGCTAGTCACTTGTTAATCATTTTAACAACATGCTAGTAACTTGCTAATCATGCTAACAAACATGCTAGTAACTTTGCTAATCATGCTAATGACATGCTAGCAACATGCTAGTCACTTGCTAATAATGCTAACAACATGTTAGTTACTTGTTAATCATGCTAGCAACATGCTAGCGACATGCTAGTCATTGTTAATCATGCTAGCAAACATGCTAGAAACATGTTAACAACATGCTAGTAACTTGCTAATCATGTTAACAACATGTTAGTCACTTGATAATCATGCTAATAACATTCTAGTCACTTGCTTATCATGCTAGCAACATGCCAGTCACTTGCTAATCATGCTAACAACATGCTAGTAACTTGCTAATCATGCT
>NW_015650704.1:35298-48158 GCF_001515625.1 Sinocyclocheilus rhinocerous | reverse complement strand
TAATCATGCTAGCAACATGCTAGTCACTTGTTAATAAAGCTAATAACATGATAGAGACATGCTAGTCACTTGCTAATCATGCTAGCAAAATGCTAGTCACTTGCTAATCATGCTAACAACATGCTAGTGACATGCTAGTCACTTGCTAATCATGCTAACAACATGCTAGTGACATGCTAGTCACTTGCTAATCATGCTAGCAACATGCTACGAACTTGTTAATCATGCTAGCAACATGTTAGAAACATGCTAACGACATGCTAGTAACTTTGCTAATCATGCTAACGACATGCTAGTCATGCTAGCAACATGCTAGTCACTTGCTAATCATGCTAGCAACATGCTAGCGACATGCTAGTCATTGTTAATCATGCTAGCAAACATGCTAGAAACATGTTAACAACATGCTAGTAACTTGCTAATCATGTTAACAACATGTTAGTCACTTGATAATCATGCTAATAACATTCTAGTCACTTGCTTATCATGCTAGCAACATGCCAGTCACTTGCTAATCATGCTAACAACATGCTAGTAACTTGCTAATCATGCTTGCAACATGCTAGAAACATGTTAACGACATGCTAGTAACTTGCTAATCATGCTAACAACATGCTAGTCACTTGCTAGTCATGCTAGCAAAATGCTAGTCACTTGCTAATCATGCTAACAACATGATAACGACATGCTAGTCACTTGTTAATCATTTTAACAACACGCTAGTAACTTGCTAATCATGCTAGCAAACATGCTAGTTACTTGCTAATAATGCCAGCAACATGCTAACGACATGCTAATCATGCTGGAAACACGCTAGCAACATGCTAGTAACTTGCTAATCATGCTAGTGACATACTAGTTTACAATTTCTTATCTATTTATCTATCTATCTGTATATTTATCTATCTATTTTTCTGATAGATTGTATTGCCTTCAAAACTTTAAAACTACTTCAAATTAGTTAAAACTGAAAACCCTCAAACTTTAAGCTTTTAAAACTACTTCAAACTTTCTGGCTAGGCTTTTTCAAGCCAACTAAAAGTTTGTCTACAAACTTTACTATCTAGTTATATATATTATCACTTAAGTTCTATTTTGATTTTCAGGAAAAATACAGTACTACTTAAGTAAAACCCTATAGGTTACTGTGCTTAGACTGCTATAAATGCACTAATAGCACATGATTGCATTATTAATTTGTATGCGTTTAGATGTGTACCAAAATTTACAATTTAACAGTAAGCATACTTTTAGCATAAAGTACTGAAGTGCTATATTTTTAATGTGGAAAAAAGTGCTACTAATGACATATTAATAGTGTACTTGATTGTACTATTTAAAGACACCATAAACATGTAATTAAGTATCATATAAAGGGAATGTTAACATAATTACAAAACATTTTAAATGAACTATTTAATCTACAAAAATATGTGGGCAATACATTATAAATACATTTTGTGTATATTCATTATATATTAATCTTATATTTTAAATAATTCATAAGTGTATTTTCTATGTATAATGAGTATATTTAAAAGTCTATGAAATATGGTTTCAATTGTACTACAAGTGGTAACTAAATACTTTTTTTTACAGAGATAGTATGTTAAAAGCACATTTTAGTTCATATTCATGATGTCCCAAAATAGCACAGTTGAGTACACTTAGATGTTCTGAAGATTATCTTAAGAAGTACTAAAGAATATTTTTTAGTATATCAAGTACAAAATTAGTGCGCGAAAATAGAGCACATTATAGAAGTGTATTTTACTGCACTTTTTAATTTTATCAAGTGGAAACGTTTGGTAATGCAAGCAAACACATATTTTACTGAAAGCTCATTGTTTGTGATATCAACCTAAAATTTGGAACATAACTTTAGATTTATGACTTTGATCTTCTCGCTGTTTTACTGTAAATATACTTAACTAGTGAAAAAACCCCTCTAATCTAAATCTAATAAGCACAACTCATGTTTAGTTAACATTAGGAACTGAAATCTACAGAAGCCCTGAAAACATTGACAAAAAATCCAAGGTGGAAAAACAAATAGTGTTTCCTTTCTTAGCCGAAGTCCTAAGACTTTTTTTTTCTCCAAAAAACTTTTTTCTTTCTTAAAAACTGTTTTCTCTCTGAAAGAATGAATGATGGCCGCTAACATTAGCACAGACCTCAACTTTCTCTCGTGTTTCCCTTGAAGTAGGAGAAAAAAGTTTTTAAAAAAGCACTTTATTTTACAGTCCTGTTCTGCATGTATACTATGTACTTGTTATAGTAAATACAATAACTGGGTAATAACAAGGTACTAACCCTACACCTAACCTAACCATGTACTTACATTATATTACCCAGGACTTTGGTCTTTTGAAGAGAGAAAGTAGTAAGTTTTTTGAAGAGAGAAAGAAGTTTTTTGAAGAAAGTTTTCTGTCTAGAGAAAGCAGCTTTCTGAAAGCGCTCAGGGCTTCTGTAGTCGTCTGTTGAACGCAGATGTGCTCCTGGAGTGAAGGCTCTGGGCTGTTTGCTGACCTCAGTGGGCAGGTAGGACAGGAACGGCAGGTCCATCCGCTCACACTGAAGCCTCAGGTCCTGATGAAGAGCGTCTGAGGAGCGTTTGGGGATGAAGACGGTGGGGATGTACTCCTGTCACACACACACACACACACACACATCCGTCAGTCTCAGAGATCACAGACGCTGATGAAGCTGTGGTGCGTTCACTCACAAACACACGCAGATGACGAGCACACGCCAGACCCACACAGCCGTTCTGATCCGGACCGCAGGCCACCAGACCCGTCGGCTGCCGCTTCTCCAGAGACGCCAGCGGGAAAACCTGCCAGAACAACCGCAGAAACCCATTCCAGCACAGCATTACAACACAAAACCGGGAATCTCAACTTTATAGCTCGCAATTCAGGATGTTTCTCACAATTCTAGAAAACAAATGTAGAACTGTGAGATATAAAGTTCAATTCAGAATTCGAAGTTAACATCTTGCAATTTAGTTTTTTTTTTTTTGCTTCTGCCATGAAATAAAAATATAAAAATTAGTGCTGTCAAATTATTAATCGTGATTAATCACATCCAAGGTTTTTTCTCCATTCTGTCACCGATGGAGTTTTGGTTCCTTGCCGCTGTCGCCTCTGGCTTGCTTAGTTGGGGACACTACACTTCATTTCCAGCGATATCGTTGACTTGATTGCAAATGATTGCAAAGATACTATTTAAACTGAACTGAGCTGGACGATAACATCACTGAATTCAATGATGAACTGCCTTTAACTGAAAATTGAGTGTTTACTATTGTCCTTCTGCATTATTGACACACTATTCTCCTATTTAATACTGTAACGCTGCTTTAACACAATCTGTATTATTAAATGCGCTATATAAATAAAGGTGACTTGACTTTGTATTTATATATACATAATAAATATACACACTGCAAAAAAAGATTTTCTTAGTATTTTTGTCTTGTTTTCTAGAATAAATATATAAAAATTCTTGAATCAAGATGAATTTACTTTAAAGGTAAAATGACTTAAGATATTATGTCTTGTTTTTTGAAAAAATAAAAATAAAAATGTAGTTAGTTTTGCTTAAAACAAGCAAAATATCTTGGGCAAGAAAAAGAATCTTGTTTATCCTTTGAATTAAGATGACTTTTCTTACCCCATTGGCAGATATTTTTGCTCGTTTTAAGCAAAAACTAACAACATTGTGATTATTTCTTTTAGAAAACAAGACTTAATATCTTAAGCCATATTGCTTGTAAAGTAAATGCATCTTGATTTAAGAATGTTTATATATTTGTACTAGAAAACAAGATAAACATACTAAGTAAGAAAATCTTTTTTGCAGTGCACAGTATACACACATATATTATGTAAACAACAACTTTTGTTTTGGATGCGATTAATTGCGATTATTCATTTGACAGCACTAATAAAAATGTAATTGCAACTTTCTGTTTTATATCATGCAATTCTGACTTCATTTCTCACAATTCTGAATGATTTTTTAAGCAATAAAAGGTTTTTAAAGAGACAAAAAAAAAGTTTTTTTGAAGAGAATTGTACATCTCACAATTCTGAATAAATTTTGCGATTCTGAATTATATATATATTGTTATTCTGACTTCATATCTCGCAATTATATGTGTGTTATATATCTCGCAATTCTGGACTGTAATTTTCGCAGTTGTGAATTATATATTTTACATTTCTGAATAAAATATCTCACAATTCTGAACAATGTGTCTTGCAGTTCTGAATTATTTATTTCACATTTCTGAATAATATTTCTCACATTTCTGAATAATATATCTCAAAATTCTAAATTAAATATTTTTCTCAATTCTGATTTATGTCTCAGTTCTGAACTATATATTTTACAATTATGACTTTATATCTCGCAATTCTTAATTATACAGTATATCACACAATTTTGACCTAAACTTCGCAACTCTGAATTATAATCTCGAAATTCTGAATGATATACTTTGCAATTCTAAATTAAATATTATCTTGACTATCTGTCTTTATATCTCGCAGTTCTGAATTATATATCTTGCGATTAACTCTGAATTTTATATCTTGCCATTCTGACTTCCATATCTCGCAATTCTGAATGATAAAGATTCACAACAGTTTAGTAGTTTAGTCCTGTTTTCAGTATTTCACTAAATGAATTATCAGTGGAATCATTAAAGAAAGAGCATCATAAAGTGTAACTGAATTCTCATCTCTACAGACCTGTGTGATGGCGGTCGCACACGCGTGTCCCAGCATCTCCGTCAGCTGTTGCCGTCCGAAACCATAGTCCCTTAGCAACTCCGTCTCCATGGCAACCGCCTCCTCTTTACTGCAAAACATAAATAAATGAGTCGAGATGAACTCTAAAAATATGATCAGAACCAAGACAAGTTAGAAAAACCTGGTTAAACACGACTGTGAAAACACACAGATATGAACGAGAGACTCTAGAAACACTGACAATCAGCACATGGAGTGCAATGATATATAAACCAGTATTTCTGTCTTGTTTTCCAGTATATATGTGACCCTGGAGCACAAAACCGGTCATAAGGGTCCGTTTTTTGAAATTGAGATGTATGCATCATCTGGAAGCTGAATAAATGAGCTTTCCATTGATGCATGGTTTGTTAGGATAGGACAATATTTGAAAATCTGGAATCTGAAGGTGCATCATCTTTAAAGTTGTTCAAATGAAGTTCTTAGTAATGCATATTACTAATCAAAAATTAAGTTTTGATATATTTACGGTAGGAGATTTACAAAATATCTTCATGGAACATGATCTTTACTTAATATCCTAATGATTTTTGGCATAAAAGAGAAATGTATAATTTTGACCCATACAATGTATTGTTGGCTATTGCTACAAATATACCCCAGCGACTTAACACTGCTTTTGTGCTGCAGGGTCATCAAAATGACTTGATATTCAGTCTTGTCTTCTGAAAAAAAAAAGGATCAAATTGAAGTGAGTTTATGCTTAAAACAAGAACAAATATCTGCACTGGGGTGAGAAAAAACACTTGTTTTCCTTTGAGTTAAGCTGATTTTTCTCACCCCAGTGCAGATATTTGTTCTTGTTTTAAGCATAAACTCACTTCAATTTGATCCTTTTTTTTTTCAGAAGACAAGACTGAATATCAAGTCATTTTGATTTAGTAGTCTTTAGATATTTGTTCTGGAAAACAAGAGCCACATACTGCGCCAGAAGGTGATTTTAGGCTCCGCGTGACGGATCCTCTGACCTTCTGTGATCGGATCGAGAGTGATTCCCGTGACGCTCCACTCCACAGTTCCTGAACTCATGGAGGGAATCGATCCAAGCACAGATCATTCCACACATCTTCAAGAAACACGGATCGGATTCATTCACTTAAACCTCCTGAGACTCAGTCCTGGGTTCTGATCCACATCTGTGTACAGCATCAAATAAACACATTTCCACCACTTCTGAAATCACGGCACACTCCTGATGGAACGCACTAGTTTCTCTGTGAGGAACAGACACACATGAAGTCATACTGAACTGAGAATTCATCATTTCATATCCAGTCTGTTCCTCACACAGAGCATCATGTGAGCTGGAATATAGAGAACGAGTCACGTGATATAACATGATATAACCACATAATAACGGCATACAGGTTTTAGGTTTTTGGTGATTTTCTATAATAATGATGCACTGCAAACACTGCTTTTGTTATTTTATTTTATTTTTTGTCTTTTAGTATTTTTGTCTTGTTTTCCATTATGAATTTCTAAAAATCCTTCAATCAAGATACATTTACTAAAAAAAAAAAAAAAAGGCCAAAATATATTTCAAATATATTGAATATATTTTTTAAAAATGGCCAAAAATAAATTGGTAGAAGATCTAGAATAAATAAATATATATATAAACCAGTCATAAGGGTCAATTTTCTGAAATTGAGATTTATGCATCATCTGAAAGCTGAATAAATAAGCTTTCCATTGATGTATGGTTTGTTAGGATAGGACAATATTTGGCTGAGATGCAACTATTTGAAAATCTGGAATCTGAGGGTGCAAAAAAATCTAAATATTGAGAAAATCATCTTTAAAGTTGTTCAAATGAAGTTCTTAGCAATGCATATTACTAATCAAAAATTAAGTTTTGATATATTTACGGTAGGAAATTTACAAAATATCTTCATGGAACATGATCTTTACTTAATATCCTAATGATTTTTGGCATAAAAGAGAAATGTATAATTTTGACCCATACAATGTATTGTTGGCTATTGCTACAAATATACCCCAGCGACTTAACACTGCTTTTGTGCTGCAGGGACACAAATGTTCTAGATCTTTTACCAATTTATTTTTGACCATTTTTTGTTGTATAATATATGTGTGTGTATTTTTTTGACCATTTGTTGTACATTTTAAAATATATTTAAAAGTATATTTGATTAGTTATTTATTTTTGCCGTATGGGAATACAGTTTTTAGTGGAACTGTCCGGATGTGAGTGTGATCTGAGAGTGTAAATGCATGTTTGATGAATCAGCAGGACAGCAGATCAGCTCTGAGGAACATCTGCTGCCGCAGGAGACGCAGCGAGACAGAGACAGAGACGCTGCAGATCTGGCTGGACGAGTGTGTATTTGTAGAAGGTCTGAATAAAGTAAACTCTGCTCTATTTTAACATGAAACCCAAGCACCCACAATCACACCCGTCTAAATGACAACAACACATCCGCCTCTCCTTCAGCTGAAACCAATAGTTTAGCCAAACGTGAAAATGTGCTGTAAATGTGGATGCTCTGCAGTGAATGGGTGCCGTCAGAATGAGAGTCCTTTTGTCTTCTCCAGATGTTAACTGATGGACTGGAGTGCTGTGGATTACTTGTGGATTATTGTGATGTTTTTATCAGCTGTTTGGACTCTCATTCTGACGGCACCCATTCACTGCAGAGCATCCACTGCTGAGACACTGATGCAGTGCTACATTTCTACAAACCTGATGAAGAAACAAACTCATCCTGATCTCAGATGAACTGAGGGTGAGCACACTTTCATTTCTGGCTGAACTATTGCTTTTATAGACACTTATCACACTTCTAATAAAGTTTTATCATGTCTTTGATTCTCCACATTAATCATCAGCAGCACACATATAACGAAGAGAGCTCATTACGTTTTAGAAGACGTCTGAATCTCATATCTCTTCTGTTTTCTCAGAGAAAACATCAGATACGTACAGAAATAGACAAAGAAAACATTTTTAATGAGATGCTGAAACCGAAAACAAAAGAGTTTGGCAGGAATAAACCAGACGAACTGCTGTAATCAGCTTTTAAAACAACCTGTGTCTCTGAGCTGAAACCAGCTATAAAACAAGAAAATAAACCAGTTCTACATCACAGAGTTTGAGCCAAAACACACGAGCAGAGCTGAACAGACATGAACAGAATAGAAATAAAGCACTGTTACTGTGACAGATTCACTCTAGTTTCACAGATAATGAAGTTCTTCTGTACAGGTGTGTGTGTGTGTGTGTGTGTGTGTGTGAGTGAGTGAGTGAGTGAGTGAGTGAGTGTGTGTGTGTGTGTGTGTGTGTGTGTGTGTGTGTAGTGTGTGAGAGTGTGTGTGTAGTGTGTGAGAGTGTGAGAGTGTGTGTGTTACCTGAGATATCTGAGCTCGCGCACACTCTCCTGACTCCTGCTGCTCATCTTCACTGATCTGAAAACAGATGAACAGAGTTTGTGTTTGTGTTCCTTCCAGAGTGACTCTCTGTCTCGATCTGAAGAAGCAGCTGCTGATGATGGGAGGGTCTGTCGGGCTGACAGCCAATCACAGCGCCGCAGGACCGGGGGGAGGCCGCTGATTGGCTGACGCGATCCCTCACACTGAACCGACAGAATCTCACGACAGTGCTGTGTTTGCAGTATTATATCTCTGTGAATTATGATAATAATACTCTGCACTGATGTAGCCTTCACGCAAATGAGAAGATATTATTATTAAATATGAAACAAGGAACAGTTCCTCATCCCGTAGAAATGCAAATCCTGAACAATGTTCCTGTTGTGAAGCAGAGAAGCACATTATAGTTATCATCAAGATTTTGAACGAGTTTTACGTTTATATTTTGTTTACATTTTAAAGCTTTTGATATCTTTTTTATATTTAATTGGTATTTATTTATTTATGTTTCTATAAGTTTTATTCATTTTATTTCAGTTTTAGTTATTAGTTAAATGAGAGAAATGTTGCCTTGGCAAATACCTGAAATAAAATTTAAACTTTAAACAATTTCATTTAAACTTTATTTCAGCTAGTTGCCACGGAAACATTTCTCTTTTTCATTGAGTTTAATCTAAACACAATAAAATAAACTAACTGAAATAAACTTTGTTTATTTTATTGTAGTCTTCGTTAACTAGTTCTAATAGCTCTGGTCTGATCTGTGATGAGTGTAGGACCTGTGTGAGGACTAGTGTGTGAGGACTAGTGTGAGAGGACTAGTGTGTGAGGACTAGTGTGAGACTAGTGAGGACTAGTGTGTGAGGACTAGTGTGAGGACTAGTGTGTGAGGACTAGTGTGAGTTAGTTAGTGGATGCTGCTGATAGCTGATGTGATTCTGTGTGAAACATCATGAAGAGAAGTGAGAAGATCCTGCAGATCACACTTGATCTGATGAACATTCAGTTATTATAAGAGTGACTGAAGAGCTCAGAATGAACCGGATCACATCTGACACTGGATTCTTCCTGAAGATCCTGATTTCTGGAAGAGAATTCATATCCAGTGGAGTGCACCATAAAGCTGAGTTCACAAGCTTCTTGCAGAAATATAGACATAAAAGTAAGAAATATCTTTTTGTATTTAGTACTGCCAACAGCATGAGATCTTTACATATTTCCTGTAAGAATTTATAAAATTCCACTCATCGTCCTGTAAAGTTCACATCATCCATTTCCTTCTTAAACTGATCATTACTGAGACGCATTAAACATCTGCCCTCTGTTTTGTTGATTTTCAGTCACAAACAGACACATCACACATGTTTGGGGCCAGATTTCAAAGCTTCATGTGAAATAAATGCACAAAATCCAGTTCTGGTCGTGCAGAGTTCTCCTGATCGCACAGCTTTGGTTTTCACAGCGATTGAGAATAAAAGCAGAGAGAAACCAGGAAAGACACGAGAGCGTTTGAGAGGAAAAGAAATCATATTTAATATGGAAACATTTACAGTGTGAACAGAGCAACACATGGCTAACACTGGAAACGCCGCAGAAGGGGATGCTGGGATAGCTGGAGTCACACGTACCTAGGATTGAGAATCGAAAATCAATTCCAGAATCAGATACTTCTTGTAAAATTAAAATTTCAATTCCACCTATCAATTCCTGTGTGTGCATTTTTATTTTTAGCTGGTGAAAAGGTGCTGTTAAACATGTATTTGTCTTTGAGTCATTCAAGAGATTCATTCAAACACACTGAATCATCCAGTAATGAAACGAGTCAATCCCGAGTGAGTCATTGAATCATTCATTCAAGAGATTCATTCAACCACACTGATTCATCCAGTAATGAAACGAGTCAATCCCGAGTGAGTCATTGAATCATTCCATTCAAAAATTCCATCAGATTTTGTTTAGTTGTCTAATACTTTTTCTTCAGAATTGTGAGAGAACTAAAACCTCTATTTAAAAAAAAATAAAAAGTCTAAATTTATCCAGAGTTGTGTAGCTCTATATTACACACAAACAGCTCTTAATCAAGTCCAGTTTTTATTCAGCAGGCTGATTTTTATTCATGGTGTTCAGCAGCAATTAAATGTTTTGCAAAAAGAGACAAAAATGTGACCCTGCAACACAAAAGCAGTGTTAAGTCGCTGGGGTATATTTGTAGCAATAGCCAACAATACATTGTATGGGTCAAAATTATACATTTCTCTTTTATGCCAAAAATCATTAGGATATTAAGTAAAGATCATGTTCCATGAAGATATTTAGTAAATTTCCTACCGTAAATATGTCAAAACTTAATTTTTGATTAGTAATATGCATTGCTAAGAACTTCATTTGAACAACTTTAAAGATGATTTTCTCAATATTTAGATTTTTTTGCACCCTCAGATTCCAGATTTTCAAATAATTGGGTCTCGACCAAATATTGTCCTATCCTAACAAACCATACATCAATGGAAAGATTATTTATTCAGCTTTCAGGTGATGTATAAATCTCAATTTCAAAAGATTGACTGGTTTTGTGCTCCAGGGTCACATATGTTTGATATCTAAATCTTTGACTTCATTGTTTTAAACACATTGGAGCCGAAACAGGGAACTGATGAAATTGAAACGATACCCAGCTCTAGACGTACCGCAGGAAGCCGAACTTCTTGCGCAGCATCTCCTCTCGCGGCCGCAGATTAAACAGCTCCTCTGTGAGCGGAGACACCCATCGGTCCGTGTGAAACACCTTCTCACCGAGCTGAAACACATCAGACAGACGCTAAAGACCAGCTCATCACACACACACACACACACACACTCACACACGCGCACACGCACACACGCACACACGCACACACACTCTCACTCATGAAAACTTCTTGGCACCATAATAGTGACCTAAATGAGCACCGTTATCAGTATTATCATAGTATTGTTAAAATGTGCTGGAAACGTTCAAAAAGTTTGGACGTCTGGATTTTAAATGACAACATGACTGACAACAGTTCATCTAATAACATGTACGAAATGTTCAAATAAAGCTTTGAAAAGCTTCATAAAATAATAAACCTCACATCTCAGCCTTTAAATAAAGAAAAGGGTTAAGTCTAGTGCTGTCAAACGATTAATCACATCTAAAATAAAAGTTTTTGTTTGCATAGTATATGTGTGCGCTCTGTGTATATATAAATACACATCTATGCATCTATATATTTAAGAAAAATACGTTACATTTATATATTAAATATGTTTATATATAATATGAATTATTTCAATATAAATGCATGTAAATATTTTCAATATATATACTGTATGTGTGTGTATTTATATATACATAATAAATATACACAGAACACACACATATATGATGTAAACAAAAACCTATCGCTATTAACTGTTTGAAAACAAGACGGAAACACTGAGGAAGTTATTCATGTTTGTGTGACCCTGGAGCACAAAACCATCTTTACTTGATATCCTAATGATTTTTGGCATAAAAGAAAAATGGAAAATTTTGAGCCATACACTGTTTGTGCTCCAGGGACACATATAATGCCATAACTTTCTGAATTTAGACTTTAGACTTGATCTGTTCCTCACCGGCGGTCGTGCTCGGCCTGCAGCAGCGGCAGTAAAGAGATGCGCGCCTCCAGCTCCTCGATGTGCAGCCGTCTGTCGGAGGAAGAGCAGAAGCATCAGGACTCTCAGACTCGTCTCACAGACACTCAGTGACGCTCGCTCACCTGCGCTCGCGGTTCCAGCGGAAGAGCCTCCAGTATCCGAACACCATGAGCCCCACGCCCACGCCGAACATACTGTAACCTGAGGACCACACACCGGACAACCAGCGGTGCATGAGTGACGAAACTAGAGCCTTCATCTCACAGCTGCTGCTGCCAAACCATTCATCACAGCCAACAGAAACGCTTATGTTTACATACTATATATGTGTGTACTGTGTGTATTTATTATGTATGTATAAATACACTCACACACACACATACATGTATACATTAAGGAAAATATGTTAGATTTATATACAAAATATTTATATTTATATATAAATATGAAATATATACAAGTATAAATATATATATACATACATATATATTTTTTAAATATATACATATGTGTGAGTGTATTTATATATACATAATAAATATACACAGTACACACATATATAGTATGTAAACAAACTTTTATTAATCGCGATTAATCGCTTCGCAGCCCTAATTTGATATTTTCAAAAAGTCTGAATTGTAAGATAAAAGTCCCTCGTGTGTTAATGTAAAGTCCATCATAAAGCAGTTCCAATACGACATTCATCAGAAACCAGACTTCTTCAGACTGACCAAAGCAACTGGACAAGAGCTTTTTAGATTGTATTCACTTCCAGGACTGCAAATCAACTTTAAAATATTGTAATATTTCACATAAAGGTCATCTATATTGACAATAAGAGCTGTTTTTTGATATGATGCAGAGCAATGTTTGATCAGATCAATAACAGATGGACTGTTAACGAGCTCGAACAGACGGTTAAACCCGTCAGATGGTGTTTAATTCATGATTTAATGCAGAATCTCGCTGATATGATGACTCCAGCTGACC
>NW_015650704.1:25218-35225 GCF_001515625.1 Sinocyclocheilus rhinocerous | reverse complement strand
CTTGTGTGTGAGAGTGTGTGTGTGTGTGAGTGTGTGTGTGTGTGTGTGTCGTGAACCCCGCACTGATCAGCGCGTGAACGCACGTACCGGACAGGCCTCGTCTGGGCAGGTTTCTCCGGTAATCTACGGGCCCGTATCCTCCGGTGGGAGGCATGTCCTGCTTCACCTTGGACGCCGCCATCGTTCCGTCCAGCGCCGCTCCGCTCGCGTCTTCTTCGGCTGCGGCGAGTGCGGATCCGCGCTGCTCTCCGGCGCCTCCAACGGATCAGCGCAGCAGGGTTCTTCTTCTTCTTCTTCTTCTTTTAAATTTAATGGCGGTTGGCAAACCAACTTAAATGGTGCATTCCCGCCACCTACTGGATAGGAGTGTGGAGCGCATAATGATTGTTAGTTTGAGAACTATAGCCAAAAAAATTAAAATAATAATACACCGCCAATTATTCCCGCTTTATTTACTACAACTGTATCCTAAATTCTATTTATCAGTCTTTTTTCTTTTAAGAAAATAATTAATTCATGAAATATTCTTGATTGCTTTGGGCCATTTCCTAACAGAACCTGAAGTGACAAATTATTTATTACGATCCTAAAGCTTGAATTAGTTGAAATCTTGCTCCTTCATATGCATCACACTCTATAAGTACATGTTCTACTGATTCTGCATGACCACATTGATCACAGCTTCCAGTTTCATGCTTCTCCATTCTATACAGACACTGATTTAACAAACAATGTCCAATACGCATTCTTGACTTTAAATCGTCTTCTTTCCTCTTGCCAAACTTTCTTCTTTCTAGACCTACCTTCTCTTGAATATGATGCAAGTGTCTGCCTTTTATTCCACTATCCCACTCCTTCTGCCAGTTCTTTCCTATTTCATTTGCAATGAACCCCTTTACTTCTGCTTTACTCATTCACACTTTAATGTCAACCTGTGCATGTTTCAGAGCTTGTTTAGCCAGACGCTCTGCCTCCTCGTTTCCTTCCACACTCATATGTGATGGAACCCACAGGAAGTTTACTATTATTCCAGATCGTCTTATTCTGAATAAACTCTGCATCACTTCAAATATCATATCTTGTCTTGCTGTTGCAGTTCCACTTAGCAAGCTATTTAACACTGAAAGGGAGTCTGTGCAAATGTCTGATCTTATTGGCTGTACTTCATCTATCCACTGAAGAGCTAGGAATATTGCTATTGTCTCTGTAGTAAAAACAGATATATGATCTGAAATTATTTTTGATACTTTGACTTTGAATTGGGGTGTGTAGACTGCTGCTGCTGTTATTCCAGATTCAGGATCTTTACAGCCATCCGTGTATATTTGTACGGTGCTATAATAAGTTTGTTCACTGCACTGCTATATTTGTAAACATACTTCTTTCCTTGTTATGTTTTTCTTCATATAGCTGAATCAACTACAGGCAAAGGGAAAAGCCAAGGAGGAACTGCTGAAGTTGCCACAGAAGGGGCTATTGATGTCCCATATTCTGTGCCTCCTCATTAGCAGTCCATCCAAAGCTTGATAGTTTATACTCATATTCCCAGCAATCCTTCAGAACTTTCTTAACTGGATAACTATCTAAGTGTCCTTTTATATTAATCCAGTATCTCATCTTTAACTTGAGCCTTCGAATTTCCTGAGGCATTTCATCCATCTCTACTTGTACTGCTGCTATTGGAGATGATCTTATTGCTCCACAACATATTCGCAGTGCTTGTGATTGAATTGCCTCGATCTTTAAAAGTTGTGTTTTAGATGCCGAACTGTACACCATACTACCATAATCAATAGCTGCTCTTATCAGTGCACAGTATATTCTTTTAAGAGACTGACGACATGCCCCCCATTCAACACCTGCCAAGCACCTCATTACATTTATTGCTTTTTTACCTTTGTCTACTATTTTCTGAATATGAATTCTAAAATCCAGTTTTGAATCCATCCACATTCCCAGAAATCTAATTACTGACACCTGCTCCAATTTTTGACCATACATTTTAATATTCATAATTGGATTGATTTTCCTTTTTGTAAAACAGATTACCTGAGTTTTTGCTACAGAGAAACAGAAACCCCATTCATTAGCCCAATTCTCAACTTTTTTAACAGCATTCTGCATACACTTCTCCACATGCCCCACATTGCGCCCTCTTTTCCACAGCGCACCGTCATCTGCATACAAGGACCTTCCTATCCCCATGTCTATCTGTGTAAATATATCATCAATCATTAGCTTAAACAGAACAGGACTGCTAACACTGCTAATCATTGATACACACCAATCCTCCCCAATCTTCTATGATCAATCCATTGTAATCTGTGTTAGTACTCCCCCACAATGTGCTGTGTGCATTAAAATCACCACACCACACCACTTTATGACTTCCATTTCCTCCAATATTTTCTAGCTTATCCTTGCTTAATCTGTCACATGGATTGTAAAAGTTAATTATTCTAATACTCTGTACTCCTTCCCATATTTCAACCACTACAACCTCTTGCTCCCCATTTACCTCAACTGTTCTATACCCAATATCTTGTTTAATAAACGTTGCTACCCCACCACCATTTCCTTTACATCTATCTCTTCTGACTGTAATGTATCCATGAATTAAAAAATTTAATTGCGGTTTAAGCCACGTTTCTTGAACACATATGTCAGGACTATTTTCTTGATTTGTTTCCATATCACCCAGTCCTAATTTTATGTTATGTAATTTTAATGTTTCAACTCCAATCCATGTCTTTAAAGAGTATTTTTCTCTTGCAAAGTGCAAACTTTACACGTTTATCCAGTTTGTTCTTATATCATTCACACTGATTTATACATTTTACTCCTAAAAACCTGGCGAAAATGTGTTTGTTTTCTGTCTGTTGACTATTATTCTGATGAGAAAAACTATGTTTGCAAACCACACTTAAACTAAATATTTCACCTATTTTTGGAGGCTCTTGAAGTGAGAGACGCTCTTATTTTTGTCCTGCAGATGAGCTAAAGCCACAAAACACTAATTATGATTAAAACACATAATATGAAACACTGGAAGTGAATGAAGAGGTCCAGTCAGAATGAAAGGGTTAAAACGTTTTATTACAGGAACAAATAAATCTAACAAACTGTAACTTTGTACATGTTGCAGGAAGCAGACGCATGCTGCTGCATCTGTCCGTAACCATGGAAACACGACGTTGTGACATCATCATCATCATCGCACAACAAAACAAACCTGGACTGTTGGATGGGCGGAAACATGAACATGATCAGTTTTAAACCAGAGCCATGAGAACAATCTGCCTTCATCATCATCATCATCATCCTCATTATAAACACTGATGCTCTGCACCAATAATCTGCAGCTCATAACAATCTGAGCATACTTATGATCTTCTAAACCAATTATGAGTGGAATTACTTCAGAAATGCTACATATCGAGAATCAGCTGCATGGAAATACAAACAATATAATTACAGTGACTGCAAAAAAATATTGACAAACGCATAAAACTTCAACAGACTCCACACTCAGACATGGTTCAGAAGAAAACTAATTAATTTAGAGTGACTCTGAATCTATGAGCTGAAAAATAAAATGTTTGTGGAAGAACAAACGTCGTCAAACACACACATACACACACACACTTACGTAACGAAATAAAACTAAGCCGTAACAGCAGCACACAAAGCGTCTCTGGTGTTTTTGGTAAGAAGTGAAGTGACGATCAGAGCCCTTGAGAGAAGAAACCTGCAGAAACCGGATGAATCCAGAACCTGGTTCTACTTCCAGGAGTTTGCGGTCTGTGAGACGGAGCGAGATGAGATCATGTCCAGCAGATACTCCCTGTGACGCTCCACCGGCTTCTGGACCGACAGACTGGGGTTCACATAGGCCATGGTCACGCCTGAGAGAGAGAGACAGAGAGAGAGTGTGTGTGTGCGTGTGTGTGTGGTGTGTGTGAGAGCGTGTGTGTGTGTGTGTGAGTTTGTTATAATAAAAAAATATAAATAGTAGATCAATAACTTGAACTTATTTTAGTCCTCATTTTCATTTACTTCAAGTTGAAGCACTAAAATGACTAAAAAGAAATAATAATTAAAGAAACCCATAAATCTAATGAAAATGACTAAAGAGCTTTCTAGATAAATAAATACAACAAAAATAAAAAAAATAAAAGCTAATTCAAAATATGAATAAAAACATATTTCAGTTAGTTACCAAGACAACTTTTCAAATTTTTTCCTTTGGTTTAAGTTGAAGCATTAAAACTACTAACTGGAAATAATATATATATGAAAACTAATAAAAACAACAAAATTACATAAAAAAACAAAAAAACTCAAATTAAAATGAGAACCGAATAAAGAATTTAAGTTAGTTGTTAATGTAACATTTTTAAATAAAAACTAAAACTGAACAAACTTAAAAAGTAAACCTAAATAGCAATAAAAAAGATAAAAATGACAAAAACACATCACAAAATTACTACATATTGTAACTAAAATGAGAAGTAAAACAAAAACAAAGAATAAAAATAAAAGTTCATTCAAAGCACTAACTGAATCTATATAACTAGCAGTAGTAGAGCGAGTTCTGCAGAATCTACCTGCTGCGCTGCTGCTCCGTTTCCTCACGCTGCTGCTGCTGACCTTTGACCCCTGACGCTCTGCATGCTTACCTGGCCTGCTGACCAGAGCGGCGGCCGCCACGGCGTTCTGCAGCTGAGAGGACGGGGAGAAGGCGTGAGGAACGACGCGTATCGCAGACGGCTGCACGCTACGAGCCGACGCACTCGGAGACACCTGGAAGAACAAAAACCTGCGTCAGTCACGCTGAAGAGCCAGACTGACCTCAGACCGACCTCAGTCTCAGACAGATCGCTGAATTCAAGCAGTGGATCTCACAGCGCTGTTTAGTGCTTGCGTAACCGAGTAAACACATCTGCTCTAGTGAGCTCGCGCCGCGTAGTTCGAACTTTGATCCGAGCGGATAAACGGTCTGTGTGGCGCGATTCAAATTAGTCGCGCTGTTTCGTTCCGCTTTTGGCGCATAAACATTAGATCGAACATTTATCAAACTCTTCATATCGTTTTAATCGAAGAAAATTATTTTGCGATAATTATCGTTATCGAACTATCGCCCAGCCCTACCTCAGACCGACCTCAGTCTCAGACTGACCTCAGACCGACCTCAGTCTCAGACTGACCTCAGACCGACCTCAGTCTCAGACTGACCTCAGACCGACCTCAGTCTCAGACTGACCTCAGACCGACCTCGAGGACCTCTACAGCCCTGAAAAACAGCGGAGACCAGGACAACTAGATGAGCCCCAGATACAGATCCCCTGTAAAGACCTTGTCTCAGACGACCACCGGGACAAGACCACAGGAACCAGTTGAGTCCTCTGCACAATGTGACTTTGCTGCAGCCTGAAATTAAACTGCTGGCTTCGTCTGACCAGAGGAGAACGGAACACTATTACGACACACTATTTCCCTGTTTAATACTGTAAAGCTGCTTTGACACAATCTGCATTGTAAAAAGCGCTGTATAAATAATGTGACTTGACTGACCTCAGACTGACAGATGCACAGCTGCGACGCCTCACCTGTTTGACGGCTGCAGTGGAGCGGCTCACGGTCTGAGCTGAAGATGAGGAGCGCGCTTTGACCTGATCGGCCTTCATCCCGTGAGCAGAGGAGGAGGAGGATGAAGAGGCAGGGGGCGTGGCATGCTGCAGCACTCGCTGATTGATCTCCCGTTCCTGCTGAAGCGCCTTGACGAATGCCACCTTCAGCCGATTGGTGTGTTCGGCTTTCAGCAGCTTCTTCTGATTGGACGACATGCACTGCTCACACATGACGGCTCCGCCCTCGTCTCGGCGCCAGCGGCAGGTGAAGTCCGTCTGACACTGAGAGCAGCAGCTCGGCTCTCCAGCGCTGACCACCAGACCGGCGTACAGACCCTGCTTACCTGACACACACACACACACACACCGGTCAGAACATCAGCACATCAGATCATGTTAACATTCTAACAGTACATGACACTTACTGTGATGTTTGGTGTCTAATGAGACTCAGACAGAAAGTAAAACAATCCTGCAGTGCTTCTGTATCTTTACAAACTCTCATTTATATTGTGCCGCTATGAAAATAAAATCTCAGGACTGTTCTAACACGAGCTGCTCATCTCTCATCACTTCAACTCCATACTGAAAATATGGTATAAAAAAAATAAATAATAGAAAATAATAAAATAATATTGCAATATAATAAAATAATAATGGCAATAATATGAAAATAAATATGAAAATGTGAAAATAAATATGTATATGAAAATAATATAAATAACATAAATATGAAAATAAATATGAAAAATATATAATATTGCAATATGATCAAAATAATATGAAATAATACAAAATGATTATAATAAAAAATAAAAATGCTAATAATAATATAAAAAGAAATATAATATTTCAATGTGATGATAATAATAGCATGATATTGTAACATTCTAAAAATAACAATATGCTAAAAAAGAAATAAAACATTTAAATATGATGCTAATAAAAAATATATTAATGATAATATTGCAGTATGATAAAAAAATATATAAATAATATGAAATAATATAAAAATTAGGGCTGTCAGTTTAACGTGTTAACTTAATTAGTCATGAAAAAAAAAGGCGATTAAAATATTTTAACGCAGTTAACGCACTGGCCCCGCCCCCAGACCTGTACATCATCTTACATTTCATACAGTTGACTGCTGACAAATATGATGCAGGCTAACAACTCCATAAATGCAGCTATGCCATAAAATTCAAGATATTGGGGCAAAAACAGTTCAGTAAATAAGAAGCAATGATACAGTGTTTCCTTGGTTACCGCTGTAAACAAAGCAGAGCTGCGCTTATGAACAGCAATGATACAGTGTTTCCTTGGTTACCGCTGTAAACAAAGCAGAGCAGCGCTCATGAACAGCAATGATACAGTGGTTCCTTGGTTACCGCTGTAAACAAAGCAGAGCTGCGCTTATGAACGCTGCTAATATGCATCGTTCAGAGGCAAGATGAAAAGAAAATACCACGTAAACATTTCTAAAGACAGTCAGTTCCCCTCAGAGATACAATCATATAAACTCCTACTCCAATTGTATCGCGATTTGTTTGGCATCTCAACTGATTTGAATCGTCACATGCTCTAAACATTTCTAAAGACAGTCAGTTCCCCTCAGAGATACAATCATATAAACTCCTACTCCAATTGTATTGTGATTTGTTTAGCATCTCAACCGATTTGAATCGTCACATATGTGACGGCTCGTGGTTCATCGTTACATCCCTAGTGGTGATTAAGCTTGACACTATCAAACGAGAACAGAGAATAATTGAGCTGAAAAATCACACTATATCGTCTCCTGTAATGTTTAAAGTCCCTAATGGAAGTTTTATAGCTAAACACATTGTTATCTAACTGAAGAACACTGCAGTGCTGACACGTTTCTCTTTCTGATTATTACTGTGCAGCTGCTGTATGAAACCCTGTGTAAAGCACTGTGTTTGCGGCGCTGATCCGCACCTCGGCCCAGAGACTGCAGCAGGTTCTGCACCACCTCCTCCAGCCCCAGCAGGTAGATGAACTCGTTACTGGCTGCTGACGGCACGAAGGTGAGCTGCGGCGAGGACGGTTTGGGCGGAGGGATCTCCAGCAGTGTCTTCTCCAGCTGTTTGCGCAGCGCTAGTTTAGCCGCCTGACCAGCGTTCGACACGCCTGACCCAGACTTCAGGTTTGAGCCGGCAGCCTGCGGGACACAGTCAGTGAGTAAGGGATATATGAGACCCTGCAGCACAAAAGCAGTCATAAGCAGCACAGGTATATTTGTAGCAATAGCCAACAATACATTGTATGGGTCAAAATTATACATTTTTCTTTTATGCCAAAAATCATTAGGATATTAAGTAAAGATCATGTTCCATGAAGATATTTTATAAATGTCCTACCGTAAATATATCAAAACTTAATTTTTGATTAGTAATATGCATTGCTAAGAACTGATTATGTGGAACACCTAGTAAACGGATATTTAATAAAATGCCACGATTATCTTGTCATAATTATCATAATTACAAGATGGCATCTAAGAAATTCAACTAATAATGAATACCATACTAATAAGCAAAAATTACACTCGTTTCATTTTAGTTATTGCTGAATAGTGTTGAACTTTCTTCTCCTGCGTCATATTCTTCATGAGATGTGTTTGAGCGTCGCCCTCTACTGTACAGACGTGAATTTACATTTCCTTCAGCCTGAGGTGTATTCGTTTCACTTTTATTGTGAAAGGGCTTTTACGTTTGTAAAATAACTTTTTTATATTAAAAACAAACAAGCAAGCCCTGCCCAGACTTAAAAAGTAACTCAAAAGTAACTTAATGCATTACTTTCCATAAAAAGTAACGTAGTTAGTTACTTTTTTTAGGGAGTAACGCAATATTGTAATGCATTACTTTTAAAAGTACCTTTCCCCAACACCGTTCGTGAGCATTTAAGTGTGCAGTTAAAAACTAGCCTAGAGCGCCATCTGCTGTTAAAATCTAAGCTCAGAATCAATTCCAGAGGAATCGCGATGCATTCGGAAGATCTCAGAATCCATCTACGAATCGATTCTGCATCGATTTATCGTCCCAGCCCTATTAGTAAACTGAATCAACATTTTCACTGACAAGAAGGCTTTTTTTGACTTAAATAGTTTGATAGAATATATTTAAGGAGTCCCAACTTAGATGTTAACCTTTTAAAGATGTCTGTCAAAAATGCATCCTAGCCACCAGATAGCAATGCACATCTGTTTTTGGTAACAGGTTTCAGGACAGGGCCTGGTCAGACCCCAATGACTGCTCGAGGACCAGACAGCCATTTGTCCTGTCCAATCCTTACAATTTTTCCCTCGATATTCGCATTCCTGGGGTGATTCCAACAGAGGTAAGATGCATCTTCTTTGTGATTTGCACATTTCTTTATAGGGCCATGAAACCCCCTACTTCATCACCAGTTAGTTCTCACCACAGTTTTGAAAAATGCTATGAAAGTGTGCGTGGGAAGCTGTGGAGACGACAGCGGCTTCTGTTTGATTTCACTCTCATTGAGTTAAAAGCATCACAGGTTCCCATAAACCCATGCTGCACTTCATCATTCCCTGCATCAAAATGAACATATTATGCATGCTTTGGTAAGAACACTGTGCAAACACACACATCCTGTGACAGCTATAATTTAATACAGAAAACAAATGCACAGCCGGTTACATTTGTACTTTGCATGGAAAATCTATATGAGTGTGCTGTTGCTTATTTAATAACTGAGACTGTTATTTTGTGGTGTTTATTCATTGCTTTTGAACGGTTATATCGAGCTGAAAAAACTGTATGGATCATGTTTGTGTTGGATCCTCAGGGTCTGTGGAAGAGATTTTATGCCAAAAACTCCTACAAATGAAAACAAACACTCACTTGCAATCCATAACACGTCTCTCAACTACTAAGAGAAACATATTCTCATAGGAAAATGACATGCAATCTCATGAATAATAATGAGACACAGATGAGTCATCAATGTACTATAGAGATAATGAATATTTTAAACCCATAAGACCAAAATTAACTAGTTTTCTCTAAAATGAATTGATTTTGACATTGATGTGCAGGGCCCCTTTTAACATCTTGGAAAATGTAGTTTAGTGTTTCATGAACCTTTAAAAAGCAGATAAGTATTGTAGTGCAGTAATGTTTAAAATATTGTAAAATATAAGTGTTTAAGCACATTTGTGATGTTTTATTTGATCTTCAGTGGTCTCCAGATGCATAATGTCTTGGTATTAACAGTTTTTCTGCAGCGCTAAGGTCTAGACTGCATCTCTTCACACTTTGTAATTATGAGAGCTGTACTCATAGCTGCAGATTTAAGCTTTGTGTGTGTGTGTGTGTGTGTGTGTGTGTG
>NW_015650704.1:13755-21216 GCF_001515625.1 Sinocyclocheilus rhinocerous | reverse complement strand
AGACTAAATATCAACATGGATATACTCATCTCACCTGCACAAAAACAGATTCAGTGTTCCTCAAAATCAATAAAAACAGTCAAA
The DNA here is from genome assembly GCF_001515625.1 of Sinocyclocheilus rhinocerous. NCBI lineage: Eukaryota > Metazoa > Chordata > Actinopteri > Cypriniformes > Cyprinidae > Sinocyclocheilus > Sinocyclocheilus rhinocerous. The sequence goes on along the minus strand of NW_015650704.1, from coordinate 21,132 downwards.
TGCAAACTCAGAATATTATACAAACCTGCAATAATTAAAAGTGTTAAATAAGACAAATATTATGTATTTAATCCCATTTTATTAACCGATGTCTTTGCTGTTGACCTTCGATGATCCAATTTAACCATACTAATAAGACATTTGTGTTATTGCTGAATAGTGTTGAACTTTCTTCTCCTGCGCCATATTCTTCATGAGATGTGTTTGAGCGTCGCCCTCTACTGTACAGACGTGAATTTACATTTCCTTCAGCCTGAGGTGTATTCGTTTCACTTTTATTGTGAAAGGGCTTTTACGTTTGTAAAATAACTTTTTTATATTAAAAACAAACAAGCAAGCCCTGCCCAGACTTAAAAAGTAACTCAAAAGTAACTTAATGCATTACTTTCCATAAAAAGTAACGTAGTTAGTTACTTTTTTTAGGGAGTAACGCAATATTGTAATGCATTACTTTTAAAAGTACCTTTCCCCAACACCGTTCGTGAGCATTTAAGTGTGCAGTTAAAAACTAGCCTAGAGCTCCATCTGCTGTTAAAATCTAAGCTCAGAATCAATTCCAGAGAGAATCGCAATGCATTCGGAAAAACTCAGAATCGATCCTCGAATCGTGATGCATCGATTCATCGTTCCAGCCCTAGTGTTCAGTGTGAAGCACTAGAGAGTTCTCCGTGGACAGACGTCACACACCTGGCTGATGCTGAGAAGCAGGCCTGTGCTGGGGATGGAGGTCATGCGTATGAGGCCGGGCTGGATGATCTTGTGTCCCGGGACGCTGCTCACCGTGGCTCTGGGTGCGAGGAGCAGCGGAGGAGGCCCTGAGGAGTTCTGCTGCTGTCTGAGGCTGGAGACCTGCAGCGGCGACACCAAGATCGACTGCAGCGCAAGAGACATATATAAGTGGTCAACCGATATATCGGCCGATACTTGGCATTTTTCAAATATCGGCATCAGCTGATACGTTCTTCTGTTTGGCCGATGTGTTCAAGACGGGACTTTTATTTTGACGGCGCTGAAAACGGCACATTCTCCTTCCCTCGTTCGCTGTCGTCAGTTTAACAGTTCTGTCTAATACGGATAGAAGTCTGTCTAATAATCAGATAGAACTCTTAAACAAAGGAATTAATATTTATACAAAAAAGTATTATGACGATTGCTTTTATACTGTTAGTAATAGAAATGCAAACATTATAATACTTTCTCGTTTGCCGTCAGCATTCAGGAAATACGCATTTATATCATTTAAACATTAAAGTTTTTTAATGACTAATGAACATTTAATTTCACAAACCTTGCAGCTGTATCCAGCTGTGAGATCTTGTGAAGTGTGCTTTTGTATATTGCATGATCGCGTGTTCTCGAATTGAATGCGGACAGGAGGAGAGTTCAGCTTCACTGGAGACGCGCAATCAACTCGTGATTTCAAACTATGCTGCGCTTCATGCATTTACCCACTGTCATATTCATGTCATTTCCACTGTGTGCTGCATGTAAAATGAGTGTTACCTTGGCTTTATTTGAAAAAATATGATTCCCAATGCACACAAACTTCCCAGAATACTGAGTGCCCTGTTGGTTACAGTGTTTACTTCCTTTTTAATTATATTTGTATTAAATATGTATTAATTTGTGAAAAATACTTTGTCATCTAAAGTATAAGTACGTTTATTTTACACATTTATTTTTAAATCCATTTTCAAATGATTTCAAATTTCTTAAATATTAATTCAAATAAAATGATATCGGCTTTATATCGGCCACCCGGCTTTCCAAGATATCGGCATCGGCTGTCAAAATACCAGTATCGGTCGACCACTGGTCAGCGCATGTCCAGACAGGTGAGGAGACGCACCTGAGCTCCTCTGAGCAGCGGAGGCATGATGATCTGAGCGCTGTGTTTGGACAGCGGAGGAGGAATCACCGTCCCAGAAGCCCGAGCGGAGATCACCTGACCAACAACAGCAGCACATTCACAACCACACTCTCACATCTGTTCCTGGACACAAACGCTCACGAGACAGGTAACACTTTAATTCACTGCATCCGTTACACACGTTACACATACTTGGAGATGTAATGGTATGAACATTTCTTATCACGATTATAGTGACCAAAATTATCACGGTTATCAGTATTATCAAGGTATTGTTCAAATGTGCTGGAAATGTTCAAAAAGTACTGACACATAAATCACCCATACTCAGAATTAGTGCTCTGCATTTATCCCATCCAAAGTGCACACACACAGCAGTGAACACACACCCGGAGCAGTGGGCAACCATTTTTTTGCTGCGGCGCCCGGGGAGCAGTTGGGGGTTCGGTGCCTTGCTCAAGGGCACCTCAGTCGTGGTATTGAAGGTGGGAGAGAGCGCTGATTATTCACTCCCCCCACCTACAACCTTTGGATTACGAGTCTGACTCTCTAACCATTAGGCCACGACTTCCCCTTATAACAGTTATACCCCACGAATAACAGTCATCATCCACTAATGTATCCAGAAACACAGCGGGTTATGATTATATCACGCTAGTCACTGTCTGTGCTACTGAAGGTCAGGCTGAGAGTGTGTTTGTACCTTCTGTGCTCCGGAGTCTTTGTGTATGTGACTCTGTCTGAGTTTCTTGAGCAGGATGAGTCTGGCCTCCTCTAAACGCAGCTCCTCCTTCAGCTGCGTAACGACGCGCTCGCGCTCCTCCGGAGAACTGCTCTGAAACAGAACATACACTACACATGAGATACACTAAATATACATGAATCTGGCACAGAGAGCGAGCCGTAACACGCGTGTCAGAGGTCACGTGTTTACCATCAGCAGATCCGTGTCCAGCTGTTTGACGTGATTTCCTCCGTTCACCGGCGGACTGGGCGCCTCGTCCGACAGAACGATGACGTCATCAGGCGACGGAGACCGCGCCTCTCTCTTCATCGCGCTGCAATCAAACACAGGCTCGTTAAACGTGACGAGCAGAGCACAAGAACTGTGTTTCACTGCTGCACAGATAAACACACAGCATACGCTGCGGTCTGCAGGATTATTCTCAGCGGATTAATCTGGATTACATCATCAGATCCCAAAAATTAAGTGCTCATAATTAGATTATAATACGCAATTAGACTAGTTACTTTTTTATTGATTTAATGATTGCATATTATTCACACCATTGCAGTAAATGTTTCGTAACTTATTTATTCTCTCATATATTTTTATTTTAGTTCCTTCACAAACACCAGTTTCCATGATAAAAATGGACTATATTTATTTCTTTATAATTTTATATATTCTCTATCTTTTATTTTCTATATTTTTATATATGGTTTCTATATTTATGTTTTTATATAATATATTTTTTCTGAAATAGGGTTGCAAAAAGGTGGAGAATTTCAGGAAAACGTACAAAAATTTTAGAAAAAATTCAGGATTTTTTTGTGTAAAACTTTTGGAATATTTGGGGAATTTTCAGAAACTTTTGGAAAGTTTACGGAAATTCTCTGGAAATGTTCCACCCCTTTGCAACCCTATTCCGAAATGATTATTTTACAAAATGATCTATGCAATCAATGATGGAAGTCAAACGTAATCTAAAATTATATTATTAACCTTTATTAATTGTTAATTTTTATTCTTAGCCCTTCACCCCTTATTTCTAGTTATTTGGGGCCCCTCTCTAGAAATGTTCTGGGTGTTTTTTTTTTATTCAGAGTTGAATTTTGTAAAACAAGTTAATACAGCGGTGAAATCTCGTTTCTACTATTTAAGGTTAATAGCTAAGATAAAACCAGTGACAGAATAACTCCAATTTTAGCATCCTTGCAATGGTTACCTGTTAGATATCGGATCGATTTCAAGGCCTTAGTAATAATTGTTAAAATTTTAAATGGTCTCGCACGCTCGTATTTGTCAGGTCTTGTTATTCTACATAATCCAGTAAAGAATCTGAGGTTTTATTCACTTATGCTCCCTATTGATCGCTTTTAAAATGGCTTTGAAGAAGCATTTCTATATCTTGGCTTTTGAGTCTGATTTGGGAGAGACTTAATATACACAATTTTTTTTCTTTTTTAGATGTTGTGTATGTTATTGTTTCTGTTTGGTTTTTTGATTGCATTGTACAGCACTTTGGGCTGCTCTTGTGGCAGTAGAAATGTGCTATATAAGAAAAATAAACTAAAACCTAATTTTTATCATGTAATTTTTAATCAGTAATTGAGTGAATTTGTAAGTAATGCACCAGTACTGATTACTCCTGTCTGAACTAGTAGTGTTTGTGTTTGTCTGCGGGTCAGTGATGAGATCGATGTCCACTAGAGGGGGCAGATATGAAATAATCCAATCAGCTGTGAGCTCAGAGGAGCAGCGATCACATGACTGCAGTCGGACGTCACTTCCTGTCCTCACACACAGCAAAGGGCAGATGGGAAAATCCCAGCACTCGCTGATCTGAGGAGTCTAACGCTTTCAGAACATCACTAGCAGCTGCAGTACTAGTGATGAGTGACTGGTAAACAGCACTAATTCAGTGAAGGCAGTGTCGACCATCATCAGCACACACACACTCTCTCACACACACACACTCTCTCTCTCTCTCTCACACACACATACACACACACACACACACACACACTCTCTCTCTCTCTCTCTCTTTCTCTCTCTCTCACACACTGTCATGTAAAGGCTCCTCACGTGTTGCTCGTGTCCATGGGCTCGTCTCTCGTCTGCAGCTCTTCTTTGATGGTGGTCTTCAGGACGCTGGAGTCCTGGACCGATCGGGAGTCATCCAGCTTCAGCTGCAGAGATTCCTGCTCTAGAGCGCGCTTCTGACTGCGTGTCTGCCTCACCGCGTCCTCACACATCACCTGAACACACCAGCACACACCATCACATCACTAATGAGCCTAAACTCAAGCCACAGTTTAATCTGTCTGTAAAGAGTGCGCCTGAACAGGTGGAGGAAACCAGACTTCTTGGATTTATGCTAGACAGTAGGCTGAAGTGGTCAAAACAGAAAATATGGTAATAGTTATCAGTTATTAAGTTATTAAGGTTATTAAATTTTTACCACAGTTATTGCATCTCTCAAATTGTGCAAACAATGGTTCTTACTTATTTGAACAACTGTCCGAAACAAATAAATAAACAAATTATAATTCACACTGACTGATTGTAAGTTTCACAGTTTCTCTGAATCTGAGTTGCTTAGGAACAGACAACCAATCAAACGCTGTTTCAGTGCTTAACTCATTAAATATTCACGAACAGTCACACAAACATTCATGTGTGTTCCGAGTCATTAAACAGTTGACAATAATGAAGTGACATCGGTCTGTTTTCTGTCACATGTTCCAATGAGCACGGATGGAGAAACAGGTCATGTGACGCAATCACCCAATGTTAACCTCAAAAATATGCAAATGAGAAGAAATGCACAGTGTGAAATCTGAAAACATGAATCCAGAATCAGTGTGACACAGGATTACATTCAGCAGGCTAATAATCACGTGTGTGTGCGAGAGACACTGTGTGTGTGTGTGTGTGTGTAATATGAATAAATAATCTTTCCATTGATGTATGGTTTGTTAGGATCGGACAATATTTGGCTGAGATACAACTATTTGAAAATCTGGAATCTGAGGGTGCAAAAAAATCTAAATATTGAGAAAATCATCTTTAAAGTTGTTCAAATGAAGTTCTTAGCAATGCATATTACTAATCAAAAATTAAGTTTTGATATATTTACGGTAGGACATTTACTAAATATCTTCATGGAACATGATCTTTACTTAATATCCTAATGATTTTTGGCATAAAAGAGAAATGTATAATTTTGACCCATACAATGTATTGTTGGCTATTGCTACAAATATACCCCAGCGACTTAACACTGCTTTTGTGCTGCAGGGACACATATTTTGTAAAATTCATCAATCATGAATCTCTACAGACAATAGCATCATTATTCAGATCAGATCAGTTCAGTGCTGGTTTCAGTTCAAAGTGACGCCCTGTCTGATTTCCCAGAGGTCAGTGGGTCCGTGATGCTCAACAGGAAGTTTCATCGACAAAGAAAGAAAACCTACCTACAGACAACATGAGCTCATTCCTGCAGGAGAGCCTCAGCACACTTTCACCAGCACACTTCCTGTATGACAGGAAGAGCCACACACACACACACACACGCTTACACATGCGCACGCACACACACACACACTTACATTTACACATGCGCACACACACACACACACACACACACACGCTTACACATGCGCACGCACACACACACACACTTACATTTACACATGCGCACACACACACACACACACACACACACGCTTACACATGCGCACGCACACACACACACACTTACATTTACACATGCGCACACACACACACACACACACACACACGCTTACACATGCGCACGCACACACACACACACTTACATTTACACATGCGCACACACACACACACACACACACACACGCTTACACATGCGCACGCACACACACACACACTTACATTTACACATGCGCACACACACACACACACACACACACACGCTTACACATGCGCACGCACACACACACACACTTACATTTACACATGCGCACACACACACACACACACACACACACGCTTACACATGCGCACGCACACACACACACACTTACATTTACACATGCGCACACACACACACACACACACACACACGCTTACACATGCGCACGCACACACACACACACACTTACACATGCGCACGCACACACACACACAGATAATGGAAAGCTGACTAGTTGTTTTCTCTCTCCCACCCGGTGACATCACAGACACACACATGACCCTTCCCAGGATTCCATGGGGCACACGACGCACTTTCCTGAGAACCGGCTGGAACCGGTAAGTGTGTGACAGAGAGAGACAGAAGGCGAGAGTTAACCCTTTGTGGGTAGAGACGCATCACGACACAAGCGCCGTTTCTGCAGACCACTGGTTAGCACTTCAGGTTAAGTCAGGCATTACTGTTACTAGTTCTCAAACCAGCAGAAAGAGGAGATCAGGAGACACATGGGCTGTTTCTATGATGCTTCATGATGTTCTTTTTGAATGTTTGACAGCCTCAGTTCTCTTTCACTGTCCAAATGCATCTAAAAACATGAAATCTTAAAATCTGTTTGTGAATAAAAAGTTGTTTCACAAAAACATGTGTTCTACAGAAGAAATAAAGCTGTAAGGGTCTGAGGTTAGTCCTCGGATCAGGTGTCTGCAGGCGATAAAATGGCGCCACGGTGTTATGTTACACGTCCCTGGTGGCTGACACACACACACACACACACACACTCACTCACTCACTCACACACTCACACACACTCACTCACTCACACAC
>NW_015650704.1:11672-13515 GCF_001515625.1 Sinocyclocheilus rhinocerous | reverse complement strand
CCCACCGTGACACGAGTCCCCATGAGTCTGTGTGTAGTCAGGTTTAAGTCCCCACCAGGATAGAAAAACCTGTACACACTCACACACACACACATAAACAGACACAGACACACACACAGACACACACACACACACAGAGCTCTGTTCCAGTGAGCTGCCTACATAGGGAGCATCTGAAGGCGTCACTGCCGTACCTTGCCAAATCCTAGAATGCATTGCAACCAGCTCCATGAAAAAATTAATATAAATACCTTTATTCAATTCAATACTGAAATTTCTATAATAGTCAAGTAAAGTCACATTCATTTATATTGGGCTTTTCACAATACACATCGTTTCAAAGTAGCTTTACAGAAAATCATGATGTCATTGTTAATGTTTTTTACATTAAATGTTCCCAACTCAGTCCAATCCTCAAGAATCAGCTAAAAACGCAGCTCTTCCATCTAGGGCTGGGCGATTTGGCAAAAAAAATAAAATATTGATTTTTTTTCAGAACGTTTCACCGATTCTCGATTTTTTTTTACAATTTGTAACTAGTTAACTTTAAAATGTAACTACAACATGATTCAAGTAACTTTTTCTTTATTAACCCTCTACTTAAAGAAAACTCTATTCCGAGTGCAGCACACATGAAATTATGAACATGATGTAAATGTTAAACTAATAACTTGTTAAATATCTTCGCAGAAAAGATGCATGAACAACTACATCTTGTACAAACTTGTCTTATACATCTTATATGTTCAGAAATAATAGGCTATAATAAAAATGCTTCAAAAAATTCTCAACAGTCAATGTAACTCAAATTCAAAATGACTGACTTTATACATAGAATCCCAAAATTGTACATTTCTAAACTGTACTTCTAAATATATCTGTACATTCATTTAAACAGTTACGTTTCTCTATATTTCTACTTCTGTATATAGTGCATTATTTAATTTTCTGTTTTTCTTATATTAGTGTTATACTCCATCTCTACTGTGTAATTCCTATGTCTGCTGTCTGTATATTTCTATTAAAATAATATTTCTATTAAAATCGATTTCAAAAAAATTAAATCGTGGCAAAACATTAAATTCGAATTAATAGATAAAATCGGAAAAATTGCCCAGCCCTACTTCCATCTTTATCTGACCCTCTAACTCCAGCACTCTATTCTAATTCTATTCTAAACAAAGAAAAAAAACTTGCCCCTTTTAAACTTGCACTCTATTCATTTACTAACTGCTTGTTTTCTTAAAAAAAAAACTTAACACTAGCTTCTCTATTCTATCTATTTGTTTTCTTTTTATTTATTATACAATTAACAAAAAGCAAAAAAAGGCTCTTGTGTTGATTTTGATTGCTTCTATTGTCCTCATTTGTAATTCGCTTTGGATAAAAGCATCTGCTAAATGACTAAATGTAATGTTTATAATATCGCAATATCTTCATAGCGTATAATTGCATTTATCAGATTAGTAGCTGGACGATAAAATAGTTACCTTTTGTGACGATATAAACAAACAAGCAGTTGAGATTTGCAATATAGTATATATATATCGCTTTATGTAAGTGTACTACTGTGTGTATGAGGATAAAGTTGGATATTCTAGTATATAATAGTTTGGTGTAATGAAAAATAGCCAGTGTTTGTGTTGCTGTGTATTTTTATGCTCAGAGTATTGTGTCATGAGTTTAACATCATGGAGGCATCAAACTGAATCAAGTGTGTGTGTGTGTGTGTGTGAGAGTGTGTGTGTGTGTGTGTGTGTGAGTGTCTGTGTGTGTGTGTGTGAGAGAGTGTGAGTGTGTGTGAGAGAGTGTGAGTGTGTGTGAGAGAGTGTGAGTGTGTGTG
>NW_015650704.1:7260-9103 GCF_001515625.1 Sinocyclocheilus rhinocerous | reverse complement strand
CCCACCGTGACACGAGTCCCCATGAGTCTGTGTGTAGTCAGGTTTAAGTCCCCACCAGGATAGAAAAACCTGTACACACTCACACACACACACATAAACAGACACAGACACACACACAGACACACACACACACACAGAGCTCTGTTCCAGTGAGCTGCCTACATAGGGAGCATCTGAAGGCGTCACTGCCGTACCTTGCCAAATCCTAGAATGCATTGCAACCAGCTCCATGAAAAAATTAATATAAATACCTTTATTCAATTCAATACTGAAATTTCTATAATAGTCAAGTAAAGTCACATTCATTTATATTGGGCTTTTCACAATACACATCGTTTCAAAGTAGCTTTACAGAAAATCATGATGTCATTGTTAATGTTTTTTACATTAAATGTTCCCAACTCAGTCCAATCCTCAAGAATCAGCTAAAAACGCAGCTCTTCCATCTAGGGCTGGGCGATTTGGCAAAAAAAATAAAATATTGATTTTTTTTCAGAACGTTTCACCGATTCTCGATTTTTTTTTACAATTTGTAACTAGTTAACTTTAAAATGTAATTACAACATGATTCAAGTAACTTTTTCTTTATTAACCCTCTAGTTAAAGAAAACTCTATTCCGAGTGCAGCACACATGAAATTATGAACATGATGTAAATGTTAAACTAATAACTTGTTAAATATCTTCGCAGAAAAGATGCATGAACAACTACATCTTGTACAAACTTGTCTTATACATCTTATATGTTCAGAAATAATAGGCTATAATAAAAATGCTTCAAAAAATTCTCAACAGTCAATGTAACTCAAATTCAAAATGACTGACTTTATACATAGAATCCCAAAATTGTACATTTCTAAACTGTACTTCTAAATATATCTGTACATTCATTTAAACAGTTACGTTTCTCTATATTTCTACTTCTGTATATAGTGCATTATTTAATTTTCTGTTTTTCTTATATTAGTGTTATACTCCATCTCTACTGTGTAATTCCTATGTCTGCTGTCTGTATATTTCTATTAAAATAATATTTCTATTAAAATCGATTTCAAAAAAATTAAATCGTGGCAAAACATTAAATTCGAATTAATAGATAAAATCGGAAAAATTGCCCAGCCCTACTTCCATCTTTATCTGACCCTCTAACTCCAGCACTCTATTCTAATTCTATTCTAAACAAAGAAAAAAAACTTGCCCCTTTTAAACTTGCACTCTATTCATTTACTAACTGCTTGTTTTCTTAAAAAAAAAACTTAACACTAGCTTCTCTATTCTATCTATTTGTTTTCTTTTTATTTATTATACAATTAACAAAAAGCAAAAAAAGGCTCTTGTGTTGATTTTGATTGCTTCTATTGTCCTCATTTGTAATTCGCTTTGGATAAAAGCATCTGCTAAATGACTAAATGTAATGTTTATAATATCGCAATATCTTCATAGCGTATAATTGCATTTATCAGATTAGTAGCTGGACGATAAAATAGTTACCTTTTGTGACGATATAAACAAACAAGCAGTTGAGATTTGCAATATAGTATATATATATCGCTTTATGTAAGTGTACTACTGTGTGTATGAGGATAAAGTTGGATATTCTAGTATATAATAGTTTGGTGTAATGAAAAATAGCCAGTGTTTGTGTTGCTGTGTATTTTTATGCTCAGAGTATTGTGTCATGAGTTTAACATCATGGAGGCATCAAACTGAATCAAGTGTGTGTGTGTGTGTGTGTGAGAGTGTGTGTGTGTGTGTGTGTGTGAGTGTCTGTGTGTGTGTGTGTGAGAGAGTGTGAGTGTGTGTGAGAGAGTGTGAGTGTGTGTGAGAGAGTGTGAGTGTGTGTG
>NW_015650704.1:4118-6495 GCF_001515625.1 Sinocyclocheilus rhinocerous | reverse complement strand
ATAACTCTGAAAAAGTGCAAAAAGTGCATCTGCTGTTGTCTCTCACATCAAAATCCAGCCACATATTTGTTTAGAGCTGGTAAACGCTGTACACACACACACTCTCTCTCTCTCTCACACACACACACACACAGTACAGTAGCAGCAGCAGCAGGAGTTTCTCCTCATGTCAGAATAAGTGTGATGATGATGAATCAAAGAAGAGTCCCAAATGAAAACTCTCTTCATCTTTTATAGACACATCAGGTGCATCATGGGACGCATTGAAACTGATTTTGGACTCTCATTCTGACGGCACCCATTCACTGCAGAGCATCCATTGCATGATATTTTTTTCCATGTTAAGATGAATCTGCATCATTTTCTTCATACAGACAGTGACTGAATAACTCGCGCAGCATCCTTCATACACTTCTCCAATTTTATTTTAAAAATCCTGATTATTTTGAAGCAGACACAAAGAAATAATACGAGAGTTTAAAAACGGAGTTATTAGAAAGAACGGCGGCTGATCTGAGAGCAGAATGAGCTTTACTACCTAATGATCAAAGCGTCTGATAAACTACAGACACAAGTTTTCATAACATTTATACAAATGAAGGCTATTCCAAATCAAAATGACAAAGATTATAATATTGTTAAATGTGGTATATAAACATTCAAACTTTACAAAATTTAATAAATGTATCTGTTAAAACTACAGAGGAAAAGAGGTAAATACCTTTAAAAGAACAGACAGTCCTCACAGCGTTTGTACATGAGACGTGCAGAACAAAACAAGCGCGTTTGAGCACAAAATGAGACGCGTGTAAAAATATCAGCGCCTAGAGAAGCCGAGACTGCCGTCACACATCACAGCTTCACAGACAGCTCTGAGATCCGATCCGCTCGCCAGACTCAGTGTTAAAGCTGCTGTCGGTCCAAACGCTGAAGTCCTGCTCCTCTCAACAGAAACTGCTGGTCACATGACTTCCTCTTCCTGTCGTCTGTGACACCTCTGATACGAGGGCCAATCACATGAAAACACTTCCATCTTCACCACAAAATAATGCTAAATCACATTTCCTGTCAAGAAAGTGAAGCCTAATTTAAGATTTTTTTGCAGTGACGTTATTTTCATAAACACATTTGTGCAAAAACTGGTATTTTTCTCTCATTACTGTAAGCACAAATACTGTAAAGATGTATTTAAACCAGCATAAACTGAAGGAAGTACAAGAAATACTACCAGAATGCATAATTCAAATAAATGTCAACAAAATTAAGATTACAATAATGAGAATTTAGGGGTTAAATGTGTCATTAAAACAGCTTAATTATTTCTGAATGTGAAATCGGGTTTGTTTTGTGGTGAATATGAGTTTAATATGTATTGAGGTGAGAGTTTAGGATGCAAACGCTAAACGACTCGCTACTGCTGCTAACGAGCACAGCTCAACCCGTCTGTGAGGAGCGACGTGTGACGACAGCGTTAAAACAGAGATGAGGAGGAGCAGAACACAAACACGCTGTGACCTTTGACCTCTGACCCCTGTCTGTCCTCGCTCTGAACACAGCCAATCAAACACAACCGAAGACGTGTGTGTGTGTGAGAGAGAGAGAGAGAGTGTGTGTGTGTGTGTGTGTGTGTGAGTGTGTGAGTGAGTGAGTGAGTGTGTGTGTGTGTGTTTAAAGCAGGCTGGCCAGGCTGGTGGTGGGTCCATTCTGAGCTTGAATCTGCACAGGAGGAGGGCCTTCAGTCCACTGAAACACACAGAAAACCTCGTCAAACAACTCCATTTACATCATTCACATCAAAATAAACAGTCTCTCATGTGGGAATGAATTATGAGATATTCCTAACATCAAACAAAAACACAAGCTGTCAGTGTTGATGTTTGTTATTAATCTAATGCAAAACACTATTACAAATGGACAGAGATTTTCCTGATCTTTCCATTCTCAGGTGACGTGTGTGTGTGCGTGAGTGTGATTTTGTGGTTTATGAGGACACAAATTTGTATAATGACATGGGTATGACATAGGTGTTACAAGGAGAAGGTGATTTATGAGTGTGTGTGTGTGAACGTGTGAGTGTGTGTGAATGTGTGAGCGTGTGTGAGAGTGTGAGCGTGAGTGTGTGTGAGTGTGAGAGTGTGTGTGAGTGTGTGTGAGCGTGTGTGTGAAAGAGTGTGAGCGTGTGTGTGTGAGTGTTAGCGTGTGTGTGAGAGTGAGAGAGAGTGTGTGTGTGAGTGAGAGCGAGTGTGTGTGTGTGTGAGTGTGTGAGCGTGTGTGTGAGTGTGAGCGTGTGTGTGTGTGTGAGAGAGAGTGAGTGTGTGTGCAGGGGCGGATTTAGTGAATTGGGGGCCCCAGGCAAAATATAGGAATGGGGCCCTAT
>NW_015650704.1:0-1916 GCF_001515625.1 Sinocyclocheilus rhinocerous | reverse complement strand
GTGTGTGTGAGTGTGTGTGTGAGTGTGAGAGTGTGAGCGTGTGTGAGAGTGAGCGTGTGTGAGCGTGTGAATGAGAGTGTGTGTGTGTGTGTGTGAGCGTGTGTGTGAGTGTGAGAGTGTGAGCGTGTGTGAGCGTGTGCGTCTGAGAGTGTGAGCGTGTGAGTGAGTGTGTGCGTGTGTGAGAGAGTGCGAGCGTGTGAGAGTGTGAGCGTGAATGTGTGAGCGTGTGTGTGTGAGAGCGTGTGTGTGTGTGTGAGTATGAGAGTGAGAGTGAGCATGTGAGTGTGTATAAGTGTGAGAGTGTGAGCGTGTGAGTGTGAGTAAGTGTGAGAGTGATTTTACTGTTCTTCAATGTTTAATTTATGTTTGAATAAATCCATCAAGTTTTTATGACAGCCACCATTATGTTTATATTTCAAAATAACAAATTGAAGTAGAGATATTATGTAATTGTAACTTTATAATTTTTTTTAAAACTTCATTAAGTGTAATTTTAACAAATCAGTCAGTTTTAACCTTCAATATTATAGTAATGTAGTACCAACTGACTCTCATGTATATTTCACAGCATTAGTTGAGATTTTTTTTCCTTGAGAAAATTTGGCATGTACTGTAGGTTACCTGATATATATCCAAAATAATCGATATTAAATCTAATCGAATCGTAAGCTTGTGAATGAGAATTGAATTGAATTGTGAAATTTGTGTCAAAACCCAGCCCTATTATTCACTATAGTTGAGAAAATGGTAATAAAATATGACAAGAACTCAGAGTTATCATCTTGATGTCAGATAACTTTGATAGAAAGGTATGTAATGAATTCGGCTGAATATCTGTCAGCTGTTACATTTAAGAACACAATTAGATAAAACCAATTTAGCTCAACTAATCACCAAGCAGTGCTTCATTCTGTTCAGTCTGTGGTGTAAAAAGATCACGTTAGCAATTAAAGAAAAACACTTCAGCAAAACATGCTCAGCTCAAAGTGTTCTATTTACGACGTACTGACAAAGTTGAAATGATTTGCAACGGTTGCTTTGTAGAGGGTTTATAAAGGTGTTTGTTACTGATTAATAAGTCATTTACAAATGTATTTTAAATCGTTTTTGAGCAGTTATTACTGCATGAATAAGAATGTTGACTTTAACGGAAGAGAGGGGCGGGGTCAGCAGAGCTCATTAGCATTTAAAGGGACATGCACCGAAACGGCTCGCTGTGAACAGAGCTGTTTTTTGACAAGGAAAAAAGGGGTTGTTTTACACTACTATTGAGAAATTTTAACCAAAGTATGTTATAGACTTTTCATGAAGACCCTAAAGAATCATACCAACTTGTGGAAAATGGGCATCCGATGACCCCTTTAACATTTTAATTTAAAGGGATAGTTCACCCAAAAATGAAAATCCTGTCATCATTCACTCACCCTCGAGTTGTTTCAACCCTGTATAAGTTTCTTCTGCTGAACACAAAAGAAGATGTTTTGAAAAAAAGAAAAAAAGTTGATGATTCCCTTTGACTTCCATAGTTTTTTTTCATACTATGAAAGTCAATAGGAACCATCAACTGTTTGGTTCCCCATATTCTTCAAAATATCATCTTTGGTGTTCAACAGAAAAAAGAAACTCATACAGGTTTGGAATAACCCGAGGACGAGTAAATGATCATTTTCTTTTTTATGTGAACTATCCTTTTAGCAAAAAATATCAATATTGTTGTTATTATTATTATATAATCATACTCTCATATGTTCACATAAAAATTGTGCAGGCCTACAAATGAAATTACATTTTTTTAAAATGATAAAAAAAAATTAAAAAAAATTAAGATTTTTCCAAATCATGCAGCCCTGTATATTCCAGATACACATGCACAGGAGAGTTTGTTTGTGTGTGTGTGTGTGTGTGTGTGTGTGTGT
>NW_015650703.1:0-442 GCF_001515625.1 Sinocyclocheilus rhinocerous | reverse complement strand
CGGATATAAATCCGATCGCTCAAACCAGTGTGAATGGAAACATTTGAACAAATCCGATAGATATCCGATCAGCGAAAATGCATGAAATGACCAGGTGTAAACAGGCCCTAAGTGCACAGGATGTGGAATCGGACCTGGAATTGGACACCGAGGTTGCTTTGTTTTTTCTTGATAGGTAAGTTATGTTGATTTTTACGTTGAATACCATAGTAACACATCGCTTTCACTTATTGATGACATTATGCCCTCAGCCGGCAGGCATAGCAGATTATGCTATTGTCGCTGCCAGGGTTGTGTATGTATATTTGGGGCGGAGTTATCAAAATAGGGGCGATGTCCTGTTGGGGTATGGGTGTGTTTGTTTTGGTGCTTTCAAATATCAACATCTTTTGCCAAAATTTCGCTTAAAGGGGTCATATGATGCTTTTTTAAAGATCATTAT
>NW_015650702.1:694599-710443 GCF_001515625.1 Sinocyclocheilus rhinocerous | reverse complement strand
CAGGCTAGAATAATCGATTCTTGGGATTTAAGAATCGATATTGTTGAGTAAAAATGAGAATCGATTAATATAGAGAAATCTATATTTTTTTACCCAGCCCTATTTAGCACTGTTATTTCCCTGCTCCCCACGACCCAATCAGAACAGACCTGAAACCCCTTTTGGTCGTGAAGCACCAGACTGGTGGAAGGCTAAGCTCCTTAGCAATCTCAGTGTTTTTTATCTTGAGGGCTTCATCAATCTGTACGTTGATTGAGAATTTTTAGGTTTAATAGTTTTATTAGGACAAAAACGCCAAGTTACAATCAAACTTTGTCACAATGCAGATTAAAAAAAAAGAAAAAAGGAGGACAAACATTTGCACCAAAGCAATAGAACCAGCAAATGTGACCATTTTTGCTTACAGATTTGCCTTTCACCCACTCAGTGGCCAAGGAACTTGAAGCAATAGCAGAGCCACAGCCAAAGGTTTTAAACTTGGCATCTACAATCTTCCCAGCCTCATCCACCTCGATCTAGGTGGGAAAAACAAACATACACTTCAGTTCATCAAATATACAAGCACAGCGTGAAGGGTGGTGATAGCTTCCATCATCAGCATTGTGACTCAAACACAGACTGTGGCTATAATGAATATACTATAAACAAAATCTCTGCATTTATCATTTGCGATACAATGTAGAGATCAAATGATTGTTTAATTTTGTCAGATAAAGATTTATGAAAAAATACAAATACAGCTATGAAACAAATGGAAAAATTAAACGAGATAAAGAGCTCATATGAAAAAAATGCAATAGAGCTATGAAAAAATGGCTTAAACAGAAGCAGTCTTGTGACCATTATACAACTGGTGATTCGTTGAATGTTTTTTTTAAATCATTATTGAATTACTTCGTTATAAACTATATATTGTTTGTAGGTTATTGCATTTATTGGGTCCCTAGTAAAAGCCTAAGCAGGGACAAGTGCTGCAAGTATTATATTCTGTATTGTCCCCGTCAAATAAACAATAAACAGAATAATCTAAAATATGCAGACTCATCCTGTGTAAGCACTCAATCCAATCTGAGAATTCAGTCATCGTACAGAGAATTAAGATCCTGTGAGATTCATCGGCTTAAATATTATTTACACTATTTCATCTGCTTAAATATTATTTACACTATTTTATTTAAGGGCACAATTGTTTATTTTGTTTCCCTTTTTGCTTGTCACAAAAGCAAACATGCTTGTCATCAAACACCTGTGCTATAAAATGACAGTTAATAAACCTACAGTAGTGAACATACTGCACCCATTCGGAAAAAATGACAATTTAGGAAGAACAGTAAAGAAGTCATTAAACCTATTATTATGCAAGAGAGGATTACCTGCAGTTTCATCACATCTCCACAAGCAGGGGCACCAACCAACCCTGTGCCCACATTCTTGGCATTTTTATCCAAAGAACCAACATTTCTTGGGTTCTCATAATGATCCACAACCTTTAAAATACAAATATTAACGTTTAATAAGGGAGGGGCCAGTTGAGTTATTTGGCTCACAAAGTCAGGATCGTGTGTCGGTTCAGTTCATTGTTATAGAAGACAAATAAACGATCACGGGCTCCAATCCCCCCCATTTTGACCTAGTTAGACAAAATCTCTGCATTTATCATTTGCGATACAATGTAGAGATCAAATGATTGTTTAATTTTGTCAGATAAAGAGTTATGAAAAAATACAAATACAGCTATGAAACAAATGGAAAAATTAAACAGAATTAGTCTTGTGACCATTGTTTTAGGGGTTACCCAATTGGTGTTTTTTTATTTATTGAATTACTTTGGCATAAATTACATATTGTTTGTAGGTTATTATAGTTTTGGGTCCATAGTAAAATACTAACCAGGGACAAGTGCTACAAATATTATATTCTGTATTGTCCCCGTCAAATAAACAATAAACAGAATAATCTAAAATATGCAGACTCATCCTGTGTAAGCACTCAATCCAATCTGAGAATTCAGTCATCGTACAGAGAATTAAGATCCTGTGAGATTCATCTGCTTAAATATTATTTACACTATTTTATTTAAGGGCACAATTGTTTATTTTGTTTCCCTTTTTGCTTGTCACAAAAGCATCTCCACAAGCAGGGGCACCAACCAACCCTGTGCCCACATTCTTGGCATTTTTATCCAAAGAACCAACATTTCTTGGGTTCTCATAATGATCCACAACCTTTAAAATACAAATATTAACGTTTAATAAGGGAGGGGCCAGTTGAGTTATTTGGCTCACAAAGTCAGGATCATGTGTCGGTTCAGTTCATTGTTATAGAAGACAAATAAACGATCACGGGCTCCAATGCCCCCCCCATTTTGACCTAGTTAGATGTATATTCATGTTGCCATAATACAAATTACTAAAAATGAAGAATTTACATTTCAAAATGTTGTCTTATAGATAAAACATGGACTCATACAAAGAAACAATTTAGTTCATTCTTAATTCTTCAGCTTGTACTAAATGTGATCTCAAACGACATCAACTTAAAGAATTAAATCTGAATGAGAACTAAAAAATGCGAAACTTGCTGTCACATGTTAGTGGTATTACAGTGCCAATAACTGTCATTATGTATCACGAAGAGTGTCAAACATGCAGGAAAACACCTCAAATACATAAGGTCAAAGCGAAAAACTTTACTAGCAAACTGAACGAGTCATACTAGCTTACCTTTTTGTGATACCCACATTGCATCCTCAACTGAGGAGCTGAAAGAGTTTTGAGAATTGCCGGTGATGCGCATTTCTTCGCAAGCGAAGCCGCCATGATATCTGAAATGACGCTCTTGAAAACTCAAATAGCGGATTTATACGCCGTTTAGTCTCGTAGATTTCATCAACCATCGCGAGATGTGAGACAAGTGGAGAGCAAATTTTATGAACAAATTAGTTTTATACCTTTATTATTTATCTATACTTTATATACATGTGTTGTTATTATTATTGAATATCCTTTATTGTTGAAAAGTATAAGTTGAACATTTTATACTTTTTTCATTTTAAAAATGACAAAGACCATATAAGGATTTAGAAATGTAGAAAATGATTAACTCAAACATTCTTGTTTTGTAGAACAGCAGATTGTTGTTTTTGTTTCACTTTTATCCTATGCCTTTTCTGACTGTTGAAACTTTGCAACTTCTCTTGTGCATTTATTGTGTATATAACGGCAAATGCCTATCGATTATTATTATTATTAATAGTAGTACTAATAGAAGTGTTTTTTTTTTATTAATGCTCAAAAATCAAGAATAGTACACATAGAATAATACAACCATTAACATAAAAATGATAAACAATAATAAAAAATAAAGTAGAAACAAACAAACAAAAAGAACAGGGAAAAAAAACGAATAGAAGTGTTTTTTGTTTTTTTTATTATTGTTTTTTTTTATGCTTTATTAATTCAATGCCACAAGCACATGAGGTATTACATATTCACATGATCAAATTAACATTATTAGCTGCCAGAGAAAAAAAAGAAAAAAAAGGGAAGAAAATTACATAAAGTTCAATGCTTTCAGAGCATTACATGTTTTCAGTGCTTTTTTGTTTTTTGTTTGTTCTAAGAGATTTATTAGGTTTGGGAATCAGTGTTATAATTCCTTGTTTTAATGAAACAGGCAATTCACCATTTTGTATAGCTTCTGCAGATACTAACAATAAGAGAGGTGAAAGTTCTTTAGAAAAAGTCCTATAAAATTCTCCAGTTAGCCCGTCGTTGCCTGGAGATTTGTTATTCTTTAATAAGTTAATGCATTCTCTCAACTCTTCAATGTCTATTTCTTTATCAAAACGAATAGAAGTGTGTACTATTGGTCTCTATGCCAAATGACATCATTGCAGCGCCTGTGACTGACAGCGCTGTCAGCCAATCGTTGAAAAGGGAGGCGGCGAAGATTTTTCAAACCTCAGGAAATGGGAAAGGCAAAGCAACTTCCATAAAAAAAAAAAACTACCGGTAATTCGAGAGCCGTCTAGCCTCCCAGCTGACAGTCTGCCACCTGTATCTTCTTCCAGCACCCAACAGCACACAACTTTTTATTCCCTTTTGAATGTCTTTTTGTCTGAGATCTCAGATTCAGTTGGAACTTAGTTTGGATATGGTTTCTAGTGTCTCTCAATCAGGCGCCGCGTGAGCCAGAGCCGTAAACTCGAGAGAAGATTCGGTTAACGTTAGTCCGAGCATCACTGTCTTGTGTGTATCGGACATTATTTCACGATGTCGGGTGTGACGCTTCAGGTAAGAAATAAATAAGATATTTTTAACTTACTGATATAAAATAAAGCAGTCAGATCGTTAACGTTCAAACGCTCATGTTTAAGTTACGTCTCACTGTGAGTCCTGAGTCCTGTGTAAGTTAGCTCAAAAGTTTTTCATTCAAGCAATTTTCTTTAGTAATAGCGAAACTATTCAAAAATAAAAATGTGAAATATAGAAAACAATTAGACAAATGCGGTGTTTTATCGCATTACACCTGCCTCCTTATGTTATGTTGTTTATATGGCAGTTTTCGAGCTTTGTTCAAACAATTAAATATCACTAAACATTTTCAGGTTGAACGGGTTTGACAGAACTTCAGCTTCCTCTTCTGTCCCTCACCAGAGGCTTAAATGTAACTGAAGTTATGTGTATGAAAAAACGAGTGACTTAAAGCTTTTGTGATTTAAAGTAGTTGGAAGAGTCATGTTATGACAGTGGTTAATGATAGTCTATTTTCGAAATGCCTGTTTTTCCTGCTTTGCTGTTAGGTCCCGATGAATGTATTCGTCCAACACCAGTTGACAACAAGTTAAATACTGATCTTAAATATTAATCAGAATAATGGGAACTACATCATTTATTTATGTATATGCAAATTAATTATATTGATTTTAGTTTCTTATCTTTTCTTATCGTGTCATAAGAAGTCAGAATGTGTGAAACACTGCCCTCTATGTAGCAAATTATGAATGGCTTGTTCAGAAAATCCTTTCATTTAGCTTTTTCCAACGCCTGAAATGTGAAAATGTGCAAGTGTCTGCAAGTATTTAAAGCCTCATCTCTGAGATATGTACATATGCGTTTATGATGTAACTGCTCCAGTTGCTTGCTATTCACTTTCAGCTCATATCAGTGACCCTTTTTTCATCCTGCTCATTGCAAGTCCACTTTATCAGTATCAGTGGTCACACTTAATGGGTTATTTGCTTAGTATAATGAAATGATCTTTTTACTTTAAGGAATAGTTTACCCCAAAATGGAAATTGTCATCATTTACTCACCCTCAAGTTGTTCCAAACCTGTATGAATTTCTTTCATTTTTTGAACGTAACATTCAACAGAAAAAATCAATTTATACAGGTTCCTTACCTTACTTGAACGGCAGATGTCAACGTTTTATCAAAAAGGCTGCTGTAAACGAACAAAAACTTGAAGCATGTTGATTTTTGTACTTTTTCGATGTCACTTGAACACAACAGAGCAGCTGTCTGCGGGGTCTGGCTGAAGGGGACCTCATGGACCCTGAGTTCCAGCAGCGTGTAGAGGATGCGATCGCCCTTCTCCGGCAGGAGATCCAGCGGGAACTGAAGATCAAAGAGGCGGCTGAGCGGCTGCGGCGGGCGGTGACCAACCGCAAGAATGCTGCTGATGTGGACGGTCAGCTTAGAGCCTCCAGCCGAAAGCTGGAGCAGCTCCACTGGGAGCTCCAGGAGCTGAATGCACGTGCTATGGCCACACAGAAAGATACTATTACAGGTGAGAGCAGGAAGGTGTGATCGTTTTTTGACATGATATAATGAGTTTTGATCATTTATGTAATAATTTGATAATTGATATTGATATAATATATCAATTTTGATAATTGATATTAAAGTGTAATTTCATCTTTATTTTTAATACACTAATGTTTAAAATTTTGTGGTTGGTACAGTATTTTCAATGTTTTTGAAAGTAGTCTCGTATGCTCACCAAGGCTGCATTTATTTGATATAGCCAAAACAATCAGAAATTTAGAAAAAACATAATATTTTATAATATTATTACAATGTAAAATAACTTTTTCTAAAATGTGATATATTCCTGTGGGGAAAAAAAGGAAAATTTCAGGAATTTGCAGAAATGTTTGAAAATGTTCCACCTCTTTGCAATCCTGTTCAGTGTTGAGAACAGGTCTGCTGCTTTATATGTTGTGCTGCACGGAAACCGTGATTTTTTTTTTTCAGGATTCTTTGATATATAAAAAGTTCAAAAGAACAGTATTTATTTGAAATAAAAGTCTTTTGTAAAATTATAAATGTATTTAAATTCATGTTTGATCTAATGTGTTCTTACTTAACAAAAGTATTGTTATTATTATTATTATTATTATTTCTTTAAAAAACAAAAAAGTCTGACCCCAAACTTCTGAATAGTAGTGTAGACGGAGTTTCTTTAAACTGAGCCCTCTAATCTGTAAGCCCCTTTGAAGAAATTTCAGAAATATCAGAAAAGGCTAATAGAACCGCTTCACATTTCTATATAAATATTCTTTATAATTGTGTTCTCAGATGATGCCACCTCTCCAGATCCGTGCCATTGGGAAGAGATCACATCACCCTTAGGCAGCCGTGTCCGTACTTTGAAAAAACAACTTACCATGGAGCTCAAAGTGAAACAAGGAGCCGAGAACATCATTCAGACTTACGCCAACAGTTCTGTCAAGGTGAGGATATCCCTCCTCCTTTTTTTTTCTTTTTTCTGTGCAGCTTGATGATTACTAGATGATTAACTCATCCTCCACTACTCTGTGTGTATTTAAATCGGTTTGGGTCGCTGCTATGAAGGCTATGAAATGTGATAACACGCACACAAAGGAGGTCCCTCCCCCTCCCCCTCTGCCCTTCCATCCTTTATAACCCTTTTAGAGCGATGGTCCCATGACCTCTAGCTAGCCGTGAGTATATTTGAGCCTGTGTGTTTCTATCAGACAGGGCTGCGATAATGCTGCAGCGTCTGCCTGAGAACACTGTGTGCTGACAGCTCTGTGATTTATGTCTGTGCTGGATTCAGGCAGCTTGAGTACAGAGCCTTGATCTCTCACACACACACACACACACACTAAGACACTCACAGACGTGCTCTAAAACATCATCCCTTTGAGTCTGAAGAGGAAGAGCTTGCTGGTACTGATTCGGGTTCTCCTGTATTGGGCCTGGCGACAGCAGCAGCCCATGTGACTTCGCTCCAATCAATGCCGAAGCATTCGGGTTTGGGCCAGCCAGGCAGGGCACGGCAGCAGCAGCAGTTAGAGGTGGCTGACTCCTTTGGAAGGAGATCTGTAAACAGCGTGAGAGAGAGAGAGAAAGTATGGAAGCATATAGGTAGCGAAATTCAATTTAAAATGCAATATGCAAAATGGCAACGCAATATTCAAAATGGCATTGTATTTCTGTATTTAAATTTACATTTTCCATTACCCATACGTGCAAAAGGAAAATGAAAATTTAATTATATAATTTACATTTGCCATTTCCAACAGTAGTCTTAATATGTAAATTGCATGCACATTACCTAAAATAATACTCAACCATTTCCTGCATCCTGCTGTACTTCCCTGAATAAGTATTTAAAGGTGTTGTAGGCTAATAAGTCATTCTGAGTAATAAATTGAAAAAGCTTGTTGTGTATGTGGGGCAAAAAGTTCCCGAAATCTTTCTTTTCTCTGCGCTTACAATTTTGGCACGATAACTGAGTTTTGCAAGCGTGAGGGGGAGGGCGGGTCCACCTTCTTCTTGTAGCCAATCAAATGAGCCTCTCGCTGACTCTCCACTTCCACAACTCTTACCCTGTGTATGCAAATCTTATCTTCGTCATTCTACCTTCATACTTCCGCCAATCCCTGCCTTGAAGCAATGATTGACGGAGGGTGGGCGTGGTCAGCTCGGAATGCATTTTCAAATTGAATTTTGCTACAAATATCCCACGGCGTCATGATGAAAATGCAATCCTAAGTGTTCTAACTGTTAGTCTAAATGCATTTAGGACAAATAGCATTTAAATGATCATTTTGCTACCATTTCTGCTTGAACATGTTACACATATCAAATCAATTTGTGTTATACATTTTCATTTTAATTTCGCAACTTATAAAGCGTTAAAATTTGCATGCAATTTACATATTAAGACTACTGTTGGAAATGGCAAATGTAAATTATATAATTTAATTTTCATTTTACTTTTGCACCAAACTTTGCACGTATGGGTAATGGAAAATGTAAATTTAAATACAGAAATACAATGCCATTTTGAATATTGCATTGCCATTTTGCATATTGCATTTTAAATTGAATTTCGCTACCTATATGCTTCCATAGCCGTGGAGTGCGCGTCTGAAAAGTCTTCTGTTTGATGTGCTCGTAAAGACGTTCTGCGCATCCATATTAAGACTACTGTTGGAAATGGCAAATGTAAATTATATAATTTAATTTTCATTTTACTTTTGCACCAAACTTTGCACGTATGGGTAATGGAAAATGTAAATTTAAATACAGAAATACAATGCCATTTTGAATATTGCATTGCCATTTTGCATATTGCATTTTAAATAGAATTTCGCTACCTATATGCTTCCATAAGAAAGAGGCAAAAAGAACAAATGTGAAAAAGGGAGGGGAGTAGTGAGCGAGCAAGCGATTGGGACGCAAGGACAGTAGAACAATAAGAAGAAAGACTGGGGTGGCTTCTTGGATGCTGGCCTCAATGTCTGCTGTATGGCATAAACTGACATGAACAGTTTTGAGGACGGAGAGATAAATACAGGAGGGAACATCTGATGGGGGTCAAGGAGGAGCAAGGGGATGTCATACAGCCATCTGAAAGTTCACAAAACATGACAGATGACCTCTTGAGCTGCATTGAGAGGGGGAGAGCACTATGGACAGTATGGTTTCCCTTTTCCTTTACTTCCTGAATGGGTCTTTTATGCAGGTTTCAGAAAAGGTCACGTTTCTTGTTGCAGCATTGTTTACATTGGGGCTCCATGGGACATTGCAATCATTTTAGTATGTCTCTTTCATTTAATTTTTTTTATAATTAATTACAGTTATATAGCGCTTTTCTAGGCACTCAAAGCGCTTTACATTGTCAGGGGGTATCTCCTCATCCACCACCAGTGTGCAGCATCCACCTGGATTTGCAAAATGTAGTTGCTGTGTTTCGGGATATATAGCTTTCTTGCGCTACTATGACTCTAAAGCTCTAGGGAGAAAATTGCACAGTCAGTGTTTGGGTGTGTGGTACACCTGACTGTTTCTCATAATGAGAAAGAGAAGTGTTTAATGAAGACCGTTGCACTTTTGACCTGTTGGTCTTTGTGGGAATTTCTCATCTAGGCTCAGCTTAGCTTAGAGCTGTAGTGTATGATTTTCTGGGCTAATAATGTCATAAAATGAAACTGCAAAAATGACTCTCCGATTTTTAAAACACTCCCCTTTTGTTTCTTTATCAGGCTGGTTGGGATGTTTGAACTAACAGAACAGTGTTTTGATAGCACCTCAAGTGTTCACCTTTTTTGGGACATGAATGTCTTATACTGTAGTTGTCTCTGTATATTACAGGGTTTCCATGGTCATAGAAAACACATTCCTTTGAAATATCATAGAATTTTAAAAGCTGGAAAAGTAATTGAAATTTCTTTAGTAAATATAGTCTGCTTTAAAGTATTTAATTGGCTAGAAACCTACAGATATATTTATCAGCTATACTGTGTTTTTTGAAATATTAGTATATTAATGTTTTTCAATAATATTGGTAAGTTAATAGTTTAAATTATTGGTTACATTTCATTTTAAGGTCCAATTCTTACTATTAATAAACCATTAACTACAACTTTTGCCTCAAATTCCTAATTTGCTGCTTATTAATAGTTAGTAAGGTAGTTGTTAAGTTTAGGTATTGGGTATGATTAGGGATGTAGAATTTGGTCATGCAGAATAATAAACAGCCAATATGTTAATAATTGGTATGCTAATAAGTTACTAGTTAATAGTGAGAATTGGTCCCTATACTAAAGTGTAACCAAATTATTAATTCTGAGAATTAGTACTTGACAGAAATGGGAAAATTGCCTCAGAAATCTCTATAATTTTTTTATTATTATGATAATATTCCAAAAATGCATCATGGGGAAAATCTTGAAATTTTACTGGTCAAAATATATGGGAACATCATCAAACAGCACTTTAGAAAAAAAACATCACTTTATAAAAACGAAAGTTCCACCACTGTTTAAATCTTTAAATTTTTCCCACTTTTCTTTTTAGTCCCCGACTCTTTGTTCTTTCCTCTGACAGTTTCTTCACTGTTTGTTCTAATGCAAATGCAAAATGTTCAATCTCAGTATCTCTCTATCGCTTCTGTTGTCACTCCCCAGGATCGGAAGATGTTGTCCAGAGCCCAGCAGATGCTGCAGGATAGCAAGACGAAAATTGAGCTGCTCCGCATGCAGATTGTCAAAGTCACCCAGGCCAGAGAGGGAGAGCGGGAGACCACACAGCCAGAGGGTAAACAAACAACTCATTTTAATTAGTAAAGAAAACATGTAGGAAATCATGACAATTACAGATTTTTTTTTATAACAATTGATTTATTTCTCATAGAACATTGCCACTTATAGAAACTTCACTAAAAGTTTTCCAAAGTTGAAAGTTCCTTGAAAAATGATCAGGTGTTATTCCTAAAATGACATTGCCCTTTAAACTTTCATACCAAATTCTCAAAATAATAATCAAAAAGGGCATAGGTTTCCAAGACAACTAAAAAGTTATTGTCTTACATATTGTGTGCTGAGCCCAATCTTCTAAGCTTTGACATCAGCAATGCAACATCATCACCCAATTTATTAGAGAAGTTGCTTTGAAAGAATTAGATCTATTTTTCTGAGGACTTATTTATATAATATCAGCTTTGCATTGGGGTAACCTTTCAGTTTTGAATTTGGGTGTGGTTTGTTTTAGTTCCTTTTTATTTGAACGCTTTGTCATGCAGTAGTATTCACCAGATGCATTAGAAGTGGCATGACATGACACAATTCTCTGGTTCCCATTTTAATTGATTCTGTCTTCTTCAATGTAAGCATAGCAATATTGGGCTCTTGCAGTGTTGCTCTGTTGTGACACTCGATTCCAGTGTTGATTTAAGTGTTGCATGAAACTGATCCAATTAGATTGCTTTAACAATGTTTTTTGCTCTTTTTTTTTTTTTTATATGGACAATTGTTAAATTTTTTTTAAATCAAGTGCTTAAATATTTATAAAAACAATAAACATTTATTTTGTGAAATTTATTAATGAGGACTTATTTATATAATATCAGCTTTGCATTGGGGTAACCTTTCAGTTTTGAATTTGGGTGTGGTTTGTTTTAGTTCCTTTTTATTTGAACGCTTTGTCATGCAGTAGTATTCACCAGATGCATTAGAAGTGGCATGACATGACACAATTCTCTGGTTCCCATTTTAATTGATTCTGTCTTCTTCAATGTAAGCATAGCAATATTGGGCTCTTGCAGTGTTGCTCTGTTGTGACACTCGATTCCAGTGTTGATTTAAGTGTTGCATGAAACTGATCCAATTAGATTGCTTTAACAATGTTTTTTGCTCTTTTTTTTTATTTTTTATATGGACAATTGTTAATTTCCTTTTAAATCAAGTGCTTAAATATTTATAAAAACAATAAACATTTATTTTGTGAAATTTATTAAATTACTCTTAAAAGTACTATGGATCTACTTTTTATTCTATGAATCATAAAACAGATTGATGCCTGGATTTTTTTTGTTTTTTTGGAAGCCGCTGGTTATGTAATCAATCACCAGGTAAAAGACAGATGGGATGGTGTTTTTGTTTTTGCTAAATGCGGGTTTTTGTGCAGGTCGCCCCTCTGAAACAATTAGTCCACTTGAGCTGCGGGTGGAAGAGCTCAGGCACCATCTGAGGATTGAGGCAGCTGTGGCAGAAGGTGCCAAAAATGTGGTCAAGCAGCTTGGTGTACGCAAAGTGCAGGACCGACGTGCTCTAGCCGAGGTAAGTGCATGTATTGGTCTTTGATGTAAAGGCTTTTCAGAAACAAACAGCCATGCATGACGCATTCTGAATGGATTGACTGTCTGGAAGCTACAGACTGCTCTACTGTGAAAGGAATGCTCCATCCAAAAATGAAAATGGTCATTTTCTCACCCTTGTGTGGTTCCAAACCTGTCTGACTTTTTCTTCTGTGGAACATAAATAGAAATTTTGAAGAAATTTGGGAACCAAACACCATTGGAGTCCATTGGCTTTCATGTCATGTTAATCAAAGAACAAAAGACAAAGAAAATCCATTTCTGCTCTGGTAAGCATTAATCTTACTAAAGTTCTGTAGTATTTTTTACCTGAATAAAAACTTACTTAACCTGAAAAACTTAGTTTCATAGCTCTCTTTATTCTATTGCATTTATTTGTGCTGTTGTTTGCCATTTTTTTTATTTGTTCTTATTTTATTACTGACTTTTTACTTGTGTTTTTTTTAATGAAAATAAAACTTTGCATTGAAGAAAAGTAGATTTTTGTTTGTATATGCTGTCAATTATAGTTCTTAGAAAGAAATTCGGAATCGGCAAAAATCGGTATCGGCAGATCACACTAACAAAAAAATCGGAAATCGGAATCGGCCTAGAAAATTGCAATCAGTGCATCTCTAAGTTCTGATGCCACATTTTGTAAATTAGTGTTAGTCCTGGAGAGACTGAAGACCCTGTTAAAGGGCTGTTGAAGAACTTTAAAAGCATATTAACAAACTTTGTCTCTGACCACAAGACCCTTCAGCAGGTGATGAAAACACATCACTGGTGTGCAGTTACTTTCCATAAATGATGTGCAGTTCAGACACTGTCTGTGGAGGGTAGAAAGTATCATCAACGTTGCCTTCAACCTAGGGGTGTGCGATATATATCGTCTGCAATAATATTGTAACTGTTGTTTTAACGATGTGCGATTTGAAATTATCAAGTATTTTGCAAAAAACATTCAAAACACCCCTACAGAGCGCACGCATACATTACGTGAAGTCTAGACTATTGCGAGTGCGCATTTAGAGCGTGTTCTTTCACTGCATGATTGAGTCTAATAAAATGCATTTACGACGATCACAAAATTCAAGATATGGGGACAGAAAATGTATATATTTATATAATTTCATATAGTTAATTAATATCACACAAAGAGTGCCATTTTTTTCCTCCAAAAAATTACCATGATTACAAATGTAATATTTATTGTATAACACTCCAATAAGTTTCTTTTTATTATTTAAATAATTTCAAATAACATTCAACTTATTCAACATTTTATGTTTAATATATCAAAACATTATTTATGCATTTGTAATTGCAGGTTAAATGCATTCATGTTTTGCACTAAACAGTAGTGTGTAAATTAGGGATGCACCGAAATTAAAATTCTTGGCCGAAACCGAACAAAATGAAACACTGGTCCAAAGGCCGAATACCGAACACGGTTTTTCTCGTTTTTTCCCCATGTATTTAGCCAATTTTTTGTAAAATAAAAAATTGGCCATTTTTGAGACCCCCTTCTTGAATCAGGCATGTGATTGTCTAAAGATAAAAAAAGAAGGAAAACTGGACAGCAAATCAGCATATTAGAATGATTTGTGAAGAATCATGTGACACTGAAGACTGGAGTAATGATGCTTTACAGTTATTTAAAATTGTAATAATATTTCACAATATTACTGTTTTTATATTTTTACTGTACAATTAAAAGCAGCCTTGCTGAGCAGAAGAGACTTCTTTTAAAACATTAGAAAATGTTAGTCCTGGAGAGACTGAAGACCCTGTTAAAGGGCTGTTGAAGAACTTTAAAAGCATATTAACAAACTTTGTCTCTGACCACAAGACCCTTCAGCAGGTGATGAAAACACATCACTGGTGTGCAGTTACTTTCCATAAATGATGTGCAGTTCAGACACTGTCTGTGGAGGGTAGAAAGTATCATCAACGTTGCCTTCAACCTAGGGGTGTGCGATATATATCGTCTGCAATAATATTGTAACTGTTGTTTTAACGATGTGCGATTTGAAATTATCAAGTATTTTGCAAAAAACATTCAAAACACCCCTACAGAGCGCACGCATACATTACGTGAAGTCTAGACTATTGCGAGTGCGCATTTAGAGCGTGTTCTTTCACTGCATGATTGAGTCTAATAAAATGCATTTACGACGATCACAAAATTCAAGATATGGGGACAGAAAATGTATATATTTATATAATTTCATATAGTTAATTAATATCACACAAAGAGTGCCATTTTTTTCCTCCAAAAAATTACCATGATTACAAATGTAATATTTATTGTATAACACTCCAATAAGTTTCTTTTTATTATTTAAATAATTTCAAATAACATTCAACTTATTCAACATTTTATGTTTAATATATCAAAACATTATTTATGCATTTGTAATTGCAGGTTAAATGCATTCATGTTTTGCACTAAACAGTAGTGTGTAAATTAGGGATGCACCGAAATTAAAATTCTTGGCCGAAACCGAACAAAATGAAACACTGGTCCAAAGGCCGAATACCGAACACGGTTTTTCTCGTTTTTTCCCCATGTATTTAGCCAATTTTTTGTAAAATAAAAAATTGGCCATTTTTGAGACCCCCTTCTTGAATCAGGCATGTGATTGTCTAAAGATAAAAAAAGAAGGAAAACTGGACAGCAAATCAGCATATTAGAATGATTTGTGAAGAATCATGTGACACTGAAGACTGGAGTAATGATGCTTTACAGTTATTTAAAATTGTAATAATATTTCACAATATTACTGTTTTTATATTTTTACTGTACAATTAAAAGCAGCCTTGCTGAGCAGAAGAGACTTCTTTTAAAACATTAGAAAATATTACAGATCCCAATTTGAACACTATGTGTGAATGTTATCATAAATGCATTAACAGAGCTGTTGTCATTATTATTGTCATTATTATTGTCTTACTATTTTATTTTACATAACTACAGTAAAATTACAATACTAATATTTTTGAATGTTGATGGAGTTCTTGCTTTTTCTCAGCTTTTATTTGGGCGGAAACCAGCAGGAAGTCCTCAGTGCTTCTTTTTGTTGACAACAAAAGATTTATAAATGATTCTCATTGCGAATTTTTGAAGATGTTTGTCGCACGTATCACATTGTCACATGCATGCCTTGCAAAATTTCATAAAAATGTTACTGAGCAACTGACCAGTAACGCTGTTTCAGCGCAGATTTTCCTCGCGCTTTGGACTTTGAACCCTGGCTAACGAGCTCGTGCAGCGCTGTCAAAATACATGCAATTCGTGCTTGTATTAGAAAACACAACATTATGCAGTTTAATTTTCTAATTGTTTAAGGCCATTTCGCGATTTCAATCACAGTAACCAGCAACAACCACCCCTTCCTCTTCTCATCGGAGACATGAAATGCAGTGCTAAACAGTCTCTCGCTGTCGTTGCTTGTAATGATTTTTGCGTCTTTCTCAGACACTTTTAAATGCTTCTACACTGCAGACATGTTTGCTGCATTATAAAGAGTGCGCGTCTCTCACTCTACGTTGGTTGCTGTTTGATTGCGTCACCAAAAATGTCATTATTCGGTACAATTTATTCGGCCGAACACCGAAAGAACTTTTTTTGCTATTTTCAACCAAATCATTTATGTGTTTCCTCTGCATTGCAAAGATGACTTTTATTGATACTAATTTCATTTGCTTGGTAACAGCCCCAAAAGTCT
>NW_015650702.1:674996-694496 GCF_001515625.1 Sinocyclocheilus rhinocerous | reverse complement strand
CGTCTCTCACTCTACGCTGGTTGCTGTTTGATCGCGTCACCAAAAATGTCATTATTCGGTACAATTTATTCGGCCGAACACCGAAAGAACTTTTTTTGCTATTTTCAACCAAATCATTTATGTGTTTCCTCTGCATTGCAAAGATGACTTTTATTGATACTGATTTCATTTGCTTGGTAACAGCCCCAAATGTCTTTTTATTCTAATTCACTGATTAAATGTAAGAATTTGACTCAAAGGATAATGCACACTTTTAGAAAAATGGCTTTATAAAGGTAAAAATGCCTTAATTTCTATCAGTGTGAACTGACCACCACACAGAATATGAAGAATATCAAAAACTTCAGGAGTCAGCTGTCCACGGTAGTCCTTAAGATGTATCGTCTAATTATCGTTATCGATAAAATCCCAGAAAATATCGAGATATTATTTTTTGTCCATATCGCACACCCCTACTTCAACTCCAACCATGCGTCAGCTCCTGTCTGGAAAGAAGCTGTTTTTAACATTGATAATATGATTGAAACATATGTTTCTTGAGCATCAAATCACCAATAAAATGATTTCTGAAGGATCATGTGACACTCATGTGAAGCCTGGAATTATGACTGCTGAAAATTCAACTTTGCCATCACAGGAATAAATTACATTTTAAAATATATTACAATAGAAAACAGTTATTTTAATTTCAAAATATTACTACTGTATTTTAATCAAATAAATGCATCCTTGGGGAGCATTAGAGACTTCGTTTAAAAACATTACAAAATCTTACTGACCCCAAACTTTTGAACAGGAATGTATACGTGTTGTCTTGTGCTGTTGTCACTTTGCTCAGTCTGATATGAAACTTGTAATGTTTTTATTCACATTTTATATTAATATTTGCACTGGTGATTGGGTATCATTATGCAAAGTGCGAGTATAGAGGAAACTAAAGTTGAATCTAATCAGCTTTATGTTTGTAATATGTAAATTGGTCTTGTTAATCTGTTGCTTAGCTGTTGTATTGTGTATAACTTGAGTGTGTGTGTGTTTTCAGGGCGACTGGATGTCAGGCTGATGGGTTGTCAGGACCTGCTGGAGTCAGTTCCAGGCCGCTGTCGGGTAAGTAACATGTCCTCCGCCCCTGGAAGTCCCTCTGAGTCCAAATCACTGAGGATGAGAACCGGCCTCTCCACCCGCAGCACGAACGGCAAGACCACCAAGACTGATGAGCTCTCATGTGAGTTTCTCAGGGAAAGCAATGTGAAATATAAGGGATTTCACAATAGTCTTTGGACAATGACAGAAGAAAACCTGTATCTGTATTTTTCTACCATGTCCAAATAAATGAATTTAAAATAGACTTGATTGACTTTAATCAAAGATTTTTTTTACTTAAGCTTAATTCTTATGCGACAGTAATTGAAAAAAAAAAATGCTTCTATAATCTTTTTTTCTTTTAATGCGTTTTCTCTCAGCGGAGATCAGCGCTGTATTGAAGGTGGATAACAAGATAGTTGGTCGCACACATTGGCAGCCGCTGAGTAAGGAGGCCTGGAATCAGAGCTTTAGCATCGAACTCGAGCGGGTCAGTGCCAACAAATTCTACTGCATACTTCATAGACATATCGTAAATAACATATCTAGTTTTGAATTCAGATCAGGAGCTCACTCTGAATGCACACCATAATCTCAGACTCCTTGCTGGGTGCTTTTACAGCATGCCATTTATAACTGTCAGTTATCTCAGGCAACACTTGCTACATCTGTTTTATGGAAAGTGCCTGTGAAGGCCATTGGCTAAAGGCTTTTCCTCACCTTCATTAACACAGCTTTCAGCCGCCTCCAGAGTAATCCAAACTAATCCCTCAACATTACTGTAATCTTTTGCGCACCCCTTGGACATAGACACTCAGCCTGAATACTGGCCAAGTCAGCCCTCAGCTCTCTCCAAGCTGATTCAGCTGTACCGGTGGAGAATGAGATCTTATTTCATTATTTCTAGATTACTGAAGCAATTTTTCTCTCAAAGGCTGTGCTTCACATTTGTTTGATGAATGGGGAAGCATTTAGCTGTATCTCTCTTGGAGGTTTTGATTGTCTTTGACACCAAGTTATGTTTTCTGACTTCTAACTAAGTGTGCACATGATGTATCTCAAGAAATGTGCCAAGAAATTGTTTTAACAGGAAGTCTTTCCGTAATCAGTTATGCACATCATGCCTCAGGAATCCAGGATTCTGATTCATGATCTGGAATGTAATCATTATGGAAGTGTTATTATACACAGTGATAATTATAACAGCTTCAACTGCTTTGTTTAATAGTACAATCCTTAAAAGTCATGTTTCAGTTTTAATCAAATTATAATTGCCATATTTTATTTACTATGTTTTTACTGTACACTACTAGATACATTACATTACTGTATTGTTTATACATTTTGGGGTCTGGAAGATTTTTTTTTCTTTCTTCCAATTAATACTTTTATTTAGCGACCATGTATTAAAATGCTCAAAAGTGACATTTATAATATTACAGATTTATAGAAATAATATTTCTTTCACAAATAATTGCTGTTCTTTTGAATGTTCTATTTATCAAGAAGCTTGAAAAAATGTATCTCCATTTCTACAAAAATATTAAGCAGCACAGCTCTTTTCAACACTGATAAAAAGAAATGTTACTTGAGCACTTAATCAGCATATTAAAAAGATTTCTGAAGGACCATGCAACACTGAAGACTGAAGTAATGATGCTGAAAAGTCAGCTTTGCCATCACAGGAATAAATGACTATTTTAAGTTATATTAAACTAATATAATATATGTTGTTTACATGATTTTTTAAAATTGTAATAATATTTCCCATTAAATAAAATGAGACTTCTTTAAAAAAAAAAAAAAAAAATTACCAACCCCAGGCTTTCAAATGGCGATGTAAGGACCATTATGAAGTGTAAAGGGGCAAGAGCTAGAACTACAGTTGATATCTGAGAGTGTGGGGATTTGTAACTGCAGGTTACATGTATTCATGTCCTGCATTAAATACATCTAAATGCCTCTTCAGATGCAGCTTCTGTGTTTCCTCTGCATGCAAAGATGAATTTTGTTGATAATGATTTCATTTGCTTGGTAACAGCCCCAAATGTCTTTTTATTCTAATTCACTGATTAAATGTAAGAATTTGACTCAAAGGATAATGCACACTTTTAGAAAAATGGCTTTATAAAGGTAAAAATGCCTTAATTTCTATCAGTGTGAACTGACCACCACACAGAATATGAAGAATATCAAAAACTTCAGGAGTCAGCTGTCCACGGTAGTCCTTAAGATGTATCGTCTAATTATCGTTATCGATAAAATCCCAGAAAATATCGAGATATTATTTTTTGTCCATATCGCACACCCCTACTTCAACTCCAACCATGCGTCAGCTCCTGTCTGGAAAGAAGCTGTTTTTAACATTGATAATATGATTGAAACATATGTTTCTTGAGCATCAAATCACCAATAAAATGATTTCTGAAGGATCATGTGACACTGAAGCCTGGAATTATGATAAATTCAACTTTGCCATCACAGGAATAAATTACATTTTAAAATATATTACAATAGAAAACAGTTATTTTAATTTCAAAATATTACTACTGTATTTTAATCAAATAAATGCATCCTTGGGGAGCATTAGAGACTTCGTTTAAAAACATTACAAAATCTTACTGACCCCAAACTTTTGAACAGGAATGTATACGTGTTGTCTTGTGCTGTTGTCACTTTGCTCAGTCTGATATGAAACTTGTAATGTTTTTATTCACATTTTATATTAATATTTGCACTGGTGATTGGTATCATTATGCAAAGTGCGAGTATAGAGGAAACTAAAGTTGAATCTAATCAGCTTTATGTTTGTAATATGTAAATTGGTCTTGTTAATCTGTTGCTTAGCTGTTGTATTGTGTATAACTTGAGTGTGTGTGTGTTTTCAGGGCGACTGGATGTCAGGCTGATGGGTTGTCAGGACCTGCTGGAGTCAGTTCCAGGCCGCTGTCGGGTAAGTAACATGTCCTCCGCCCCTGGAAGTCCCTCTGAGTCCAAATCACTGAGGATGAGAACCGGCCTCTCCACCCGCAGCACGAACGGCAAGACCACCAAGACTGATGAGCTCTCATGTGAGTTTCTCAGGGAAAGCAATGTGAAATATAAGGGATTTCACAATAGTCTTTGGACAATGACAGAAGAAAACCTGTATCTGTATTTTTCTACCATGTCCAAATAAATGAATTTAAAATAGACTTGATTGACTTTAATCAAAGATTTTTTTACTTAAGCTTAATTCTTATGCGACAGTAATTGAAAAAAAAAAATGCTTCTATAATCTTTTTTTCTTTTAATGCGTTTTCTCTCAGCGGAGATCAGCGCTGTATTGAAGGTGGATAACAAGGTAGTTGGTCGCACACATTGGCGGCCGCTGAGTAAGGAGGCCTGGAATCAGAGCTTTAGCATCGAACTCGAGCGGGTCAGTGCCAACAAATTCTACTGCATACTTCATAGACATATCGTAAATAACATATCTAGTTTTGAATTCAGATCAGGAGCTCACTCTGAATGCACACCATAATCTCAGACTCCTTGCTGGGTGCTTTTACAGCATGCCATTTATAACTGTCAGTTATCTCAGGCAACACTTGCTACATCTGTTTTATGGAAAGTGCCTGTGAAGGCCATTGGCTAAAGGCTTTTCCTCACCTTCATTAACACAGCTTTCAGCCGCCTCCAGAGTAATCCAAACTAATCCCTCAACATTACTGTAATCTTTTGCGCACCCCTTGGACATAGACACTCAGCCTGAATACTGGCCAAGTCAGCCCTCAGCTCTCTCCAAGCTGATTCAGCTGTACCGGTGGAGAATGAGATCTTATTTCATTATTTCTAGATTACTGAAGCAATTTTTCTCTCAAAGGCTGTGCTTCACATTTGTTTGATGAATGGGGAAGCATTTAGCTGTATCTCTCTTGGAGGTTTTGATTGTCTTTGACACCAAGTTATGTTTTCTGACTTCTAACTAAGTGTGCACATGATGTATCTCAAGAAATGTGCCAAGAAATTGTTTTAACAGGAAGTCTTTCCGTAATCAGTTATGCACATCATGCCTCAGGAATCCAGGATTCTGATTCATGATCTGGAATGTAATCATTATGGAAGTGTTATTATACACAGTGATAATTATAACAGCTTCAACTGCTTTGTTTAATAGTACAATCCTTAAAAGTCATGTTTCAGTTTTAATCAAATTATAATTGCCATATTTTATTTACTATGTTTTTACTGTACACTACTAGATACATTACATTACTGTATTGTTTATACATTTTGGGGTCTGGAAGATTTTTTTTTCTTTCTTCCAATTAATACTTTTATTTAGCGACCATGTATTAAAATGCTCAAAAGTGACATTTATAATATTACAGATTTATAGAAATAATATTTCTTTCACAAATAATTGCTGTTCTTTTGAATGTTCTATTTATCAAGAAGCTTGAAAAAATGTATCTCCATTTCTACAAAAATATTAAGCAGCACAGCTCTTTTCAACACTGATAAAAAGAAATGTTACTTGAGCACTTAATCAGCATATTAAAAAGATTTCTGAAGGACCATGCAACACTGAAGACTGAAGTAATGATGCTGAAAAGTCAGCTTTGCCATCACAGGAATAAATGACTATTTTAAGTTATATTAAACTAATATAATATATGTTGTTTACATGATTTTTTAAAATTGTAATAATATTTCCCATTAAATAAAATGAGACTTCTTTAAAAAAAAAAAAAAAAAATTACCAACCCCAGGCTTTCAAATGGCGATGTAAGGACCATTATGAAGTGTAAAGGGGCAAGAGCTAGAACTACAGTTGATATCTGAGAGTGTGGGGTTTTTTTTCTGCTCCTCACATGACCTTTGACCCCTGTAGTCTCGGGAGCTGGAGATTGCGGTGTACTGGCGAGACTGTAGGTCCATGTGTGCTGTGAAGTTCCTGCGTTTAGAAGATTTTCTGGACAACCAGCGGCATGGCATGTGTCTTTATCTAGAGCCACAGGGCACACTGTTCACAGAGGTGAGAGAACCTCTCGTTACCTTCATCCTAGTGCCAAATCATGTTACAGCACAAATGCAGAGTGAGGTTACAGTTTACAACTGCTATGTATTTCATTCATTTAGTATGTTCTGCAGAGGTTGATGCTTTAATACACAGTGCATATTGTGAGCTATTCATTGTGTGGTTTGCTTTCAGGTGAGATTCAACAATCCTGTCATTGAGCGACATCCTAAACTACAACGACAGAAACGGATTTTCCCAAAAGAAAAAGGTGTGCTTGACCTCACATTTTCTCTATTGTCCTCATAGAGGGTCTGTTACTCATAAGCGATTGCCATAATCTCTCTCATATTCTCTTGATTGTTTTCAAAACTCAAGTGTGACATTATGCTGTGCTGTCAAGTTCAGTGTTTACAAAAGATGTTTCAGACTAATACATCATGTTATTTGCATATTAAATAGCTGATTTAATGTTTCTCTCAGGGAAAAATTTTCTGCGGGCAGCACAGATGAATATGAACTTTGCCACTTGGGGGCGTCTAATGATGAGCGTGCTGCCCCCCTGCAACAGCACCGTCACCGCCTTGAGCCCTCCTCTGCCCGGCTCTGAGCCCATGTCCCCTCCAACTGTGTCCACGCCTCCTTCCTCTGGGTGAGACATACGCAGGTGTCCCTGGGGTTTGGTTGAGGAAAATATATCCATTAATCTGTATAAAAACGTGATTCTCTTTCTGCGTTGTGGCTGTTTATCACAGAGACTCAGCAGTTGTTAAACTGAATTTCAGTGAGGAGCGTCCTGCCAAGCCCCTGCGCCTCCACTTGGCACAGAACCCCACGACTGACGCATCACTTTCTGCGGTACGTCTTGTAGACAAACACTTGCTTTTTAATGTGTAGTTCTGTATTGCTCTGGTCAAGTTAGTGTTGTAATTATGTGTTTTGGGACACATTTCCCAGACTCCTGCCACAGTGAATTCCTCTGAGGATAACCAAGTTCTCAAAGGCAGGCCTGTGTCCCAGCCTACACCTCAGTAAGTCAATATGTTATTTATTAGTGCTATTATTATTATTGCTCAAATCTAAATCTGAATGATCCCTAACCTTGGGTCTTAAATTTCAACCTGTACGTCGCACATCTTACGATAGTGAAATTAATCTCGGATTCTCTTCCCTGTAATTGCTCTTTTTCTCAGTCTCACTGTATGGCGTATATATTCTGTTTCACAGGAGGGAAGAGGGGATGCAGATGGAGGACTTCAATTGCATTTCTGTATTAGGAAGAGGGCACTTTGGAAAGGTAAAACTGCAGCTGTCCTTCCGTACTGTAATCGGATAACTCTGGATGGTGCCGTTGGCTCAGTGTCATTGTCAACTCTCATTAAAGGTCCTGCTGGCTGAATTCAGGAGGACTGGGAAACTATATGCCATCAAAGCCCTGAAGAAAGGGGATGTTGTGACCCGGGATGAAGTGGACAGGTGATATTCTGTATCACAGAAATGTCTTCTTGTGCACAATGAATGGGTTATGGATAATTTGTTGTCTGTGGATATTTCTTGTGCAAAGCATTAACATAGTCTGAATGGGTCTGTGTGAAAAAATAAAATAACAAAAATATATACATTTGATATTTTTTAGCAAGGGACTGCTTGTAAGGGTATGTTTGTGGGTCCTTGGAATTGAGAAATTGTAGTTCCTTGGAACCGACAATAGTAAACCCTTCCAACTGTATTTGGCTTGTATAATATTGTGAATTCATTTTATTCTTTTATAGTTTAATATGTGAAAAGAGAATTTTTGAGACCATCAATGTGTTCCGTCATCCTTTCTTGGTGAACCTGTATGGGTGCTTCCAGACACCTGACCATGTGTGCTTTGTGATGGAATATTCACCTGGAGGAGACCTGATGACCCACATCCACAACAGCATCTTCTCTGAACGCCAGGCTAGGTACACACACACACACACACACACACACGCACAGGCTGTTTAATTACAGAGCATTTACATAAGTGCTACACTTGTTCACATGTTCTCAGACGCACACGCTGAATATTTTTAGCATTGTATATTTTTAGCATTGACACTTTCCTCTGGCTGTGACTGTAAACCAATGGTTTTTCTGGCAGGTTTTATTCTGCATGTGTATTACTAGGCCTGGAGTTTCTGCACCAAAACCGGATTGTATATAGGTAACTACACTATTATTTCTAATATTACTTAACTATTACTGAATTCCCTATTACATACGTGTATGAAATAATACATGTGATCTAATGTACGATTTCTCTTTTTCCTCTTTGTAGGGACCTAAAGCTGGACAATCTGTTAATGGATTCAGATGGCTTTGTGAGAATTGCAGATTTTGGACTTTGCAAAGAAGGTACATTCTCAAAATACCATGTCTCTCATAGATTTTTTTTGTTCATCTCAAATGACAATATTTG
The DNA here is from genome assembly GCF_001515625.1 of Sinocyclocheilus rhinocerous. Classification (NCBI taxonomy): domain Eukaryota; kingdom Metazoa; phylum Chordata; class Actinopteri; order Cypriniformes; family Cyprinidae; genus Sinocyclocheilus; species Sinocyclocheilus rhinocerous. The sequence continues at coordinate 685,968 of NW_015650702.1, read as the reverse complement.
AGCAGAGAATCAACCAAGTCTTGCCGCCAATCAGGTATGGGACATGGCGACCGTACGTCAACCTTTTGTGGCACCCCAGAGTTCCTGGCCCCGGAGGTTTTGACAGACAGCACCTATACCCGTGCAGTGGACTGGTGGGGTTTGGGTGTGCTCATCTATGAGATGCTAGTGGGAGAGGTCAGTCCTGGTCAATACAGCTTTACTAAATTGTTGCTATATACTGTAATAATGTTTATGCATATTTACGATTTTTTTTTTTTTAAGAATTCAGCAAGGATGAATTCAATTGAAAGTAAAGACATTTCTAATGTTACAAACGTACATAAGTAAATAAATGCTGTTTTTATTCATCGAAGAACCATGAAAAAAGATAAGAGATGCATCTTGCATCCAAATCAGCATACTAAAATGAATTCTAAAGGAATACCTTTAAAGTGCCCCTATTATGGATCTTTCATGCAGTGTAACACAGCTCTAAGCGAATGAAAACATCCTGCAAAGTTTTAAATCTGAAAGTGCACCGTGTATAAAGTATTGTCTCTCAAAAGAAAGAGTCGACTCTGAATCATTGAAACGAGTCGTTTTTAAAACGAATCCCAAGCCGATTCATGTTGACGTCAACATGAAACATTAGCATATTGCCCGCCCACTTGTTGGTCTTTTCCCGTTGGTCTGAATGAAAATGCAAATTCATTCTTTGCCACTAGGTGCAGCTTTTGGAGCGGTAAAAATAGCTGTTTCCCCGGTAACGCTGTACACAAAGCAGCACTGCGCTCACAAACGCTGCTTTATCAGGCATTACAGGCATGATGAAATGAAAATGAGACCAATTGGACCAATCACCGCAGATTAGCATCACGCAACGGAGGGGTTTGGAAAAATGAATCGTTAAACAAATCGTTTGGGAGTCGTTGAGCAAATAAGGTAAAAATAAATGCATATTATATGAACAATGAAAGTGTTTTTTGACCTTGCATGAATGTCAACCTGTTGTTGGGGACCCCCTAAAACCAAAATATGAACCTTTCATAACCCATAATAGGGGCACTTTAAGACTGGAGTAATGACTGCTGAAAATTCAGCTTTGCCATCACAGGAATAAATTACATTTTAAAATAGAAATCAATTAATATAAATTGTAACAACATTTCACAAGGTTATATTTTTACTATATTTCTGGTCAAATAAATGCAGTTTTGGTGAGCATAAGAGACTTCTTTTAAAAGCATTAAGAAATCTTATCCTTTGAACAGTAGTGTAATGTATTATCTTGTGGCTGCCAGTCTCCATTCCCCGGTGATGATGAGGAGGAGGTGTTTGACAGCATAGTGAACGATGAAGTGCGCTACCCCAGGTTTTTGTCCCCCGAGTCAGTCTCTATAATACAAAAGGTAACAACTTCTCGCTCTTGGAGAAAAACAAATTGAAATCCAGTTGACACTCAGTCTCTGACTCCGTCTCTTTAATGGCAGTTGTTGCAGAAGAACCCTGAAAAACGACTGGGAGCAGGAGAGCAAGACGCCAATGAAGTGAAGAGACACAGGTTCTTCCAGGTGACAGTCACTAACTGAAGAATTTTTGACTACCTTGGTTTAAATTCTCTTTTTAAAAGCCCCGTTCCTCTCCACAGGGCATAGACTGGGAAGCCCTGTTGGCCAAAAGAGTCAAACCTCCTTTCCTTCCGTCAATAAAAGCCCCAGCAGACGTCAGTAACTTTGACGAGGAGTTCACGCGCCTGAAGCCTGTTCTGACCCCTCCGCAGACCCCGTTCTTCCTCACCACCGAGCAGCAGGAGTTCTTTGCAGACTTTGACTTCTCGGCCCTGCACTGACTTCCACTCGATTACCCTCGGAAGTGGTTGTGACCTATCAAATCTCTGCTTTCTTTTCTCTCTGTCTTCTTCATCCAATTATTCTCTCTCGTCCTCCCTTGAGTTATGCTGTGGAATCGAGTGAAGCTGGCCTCGTGTCACCCTTTAAGAGCTGCTGTACGCTTTTCGTGAAACTGTCTGCAAATGTGTGCTTAAGCTCCAAAGACAGTCCTGATGGACTTTAAAACCATACGATCACCCCTGACCAGAACTGTGAGTAAGCTCAGATCTGCTCAGCTTTTAACTGCCCATCCCTGATATTCAAACATGCATTTATTAATGTACATTAGTTTTTGGGTTGGGTTATACTGTTTAAAAAAAAAAAAAAAGAGAAGTCTCCCTGTTACACTAAATTATGATGCCAAAATATACTTGCACTGTTGCTGAACAGATAATGATGGTCAAATTGAGATGGAAGGACGAAATGCTGTGCCGCTTTTAAGGATTTCTGATGCAGGCAGATCTGTCTTAAGCTCCTTAAGTTCCAGACTGTAACTATCAGAGTGTGTTCTCAGTGTAAGATCATGCAAATTCCTCCATGCTTAGTCTATGTGATGTATGTTCATGTTAAACCCTCACATTTTGATCTCTGGTTGTCCCTAATCTGGATTTGATTTCGGATTGGTGCCCCAGATAAATGTTGCTTGTTGATTTTGGACCAGTTCTCAACTTTCCAAACCGAGCTCTTTACTGTACTTGCAGAAGTCTTGTGACTTTCGGTTGCTCTGTCCTGCCTTTCTCTTTATAGTCCTCCTCTGGACAAATCGAAGACTGCTGAATTAGACCAAGCATATTCTACTTGACGTCTTAGCATGATACGTTTAGCACATTAACTCGCTAAGCTGAAATTGAAACATTCAACTGTTTTTGCTCTGCGTCATCTAACAGAAGCTCATTACGTTGTTCGCTATTTAAGGTGTTTGTATTTTACTTTTGACTACATTTGGCTACCATTGTAAATGTGGTTTACTACTGATAAGTTACACTGTGAACAAAATGACACTAAAATATTTAAATGAAACTTGCCATTTCTATGAGCCCCATGAAGGATAATTAAATATCTAAGTCAATGTAACTGAACGGGATGAATGTATTTTCAGAAATAAAATACAGTGTGATCATGTTGTTCAGTTTATTGAACACTGATGTTTCAAAATATTACATTGAGGAAATTTTTTTTGCATAACTTTGATCAAAACGGCGCAAATCAGTCATGAAATCTCAGCATTAATATTGATACTTGAAAAACACTCAAGTGCAAAAGTTAAGGAAGCAATTTAAAGAAACTGAAATAAAGTAAAAGCAAAAACAATTATTGCTTTTATGACTGTATATTATTCTGAGAATATTCTAACTAATGTTTGTTAAAGTCACACTATGTGGACTTTAGATCTGTGGAACTGAGATCTAACAGTCAAAGGAGTCACATGCACTTACATCTTTCTTTCTTTCTTTCTTTAAGATGCTGATGTGTCATAGGAAAGGCCCTGTTTATATAAAAATATAAAGTTTTGCTTAAAAAAATGTCTGTAATGTTGAACAGTTTGTATTCTAAATTCAGTCTTTTAATGTTAATTTCTCTCGTTTAATGTATTGATTGTTATGTTGAGATAAATCGGTACATTTAATGTTATAAAGTCACATTACAAGCGTATTGAAATTTCACCACTGATATATAAAGTGCTATAGGAAATGATTTGTATTATAAACATGAACTTCTTGTTACCCTGTCTGAAATGGATCTTAAAAGGGGATGTCAATTTTCTTAAAAATATGTATATACAACTGACTGTATTTCACAAGTTCAATAATTGCACAAAATCATTTCTGATGTAACAGTACATCATCTGCTGCTGCTATAAAATAAGCTGACAGACTGTCTAGTTTAATTACTTTTGTCCAACAGCTTTTTAGTACCATGAAAGAGAGATTATATGAGCAGAGCCAAGATAATAAATAATTAGCATATACAATTTTAATATCTCATCTATGTATTGCATTAATGGGAAACCACAATTCAGCTCTGAAACGCTACTGTGATTTTGTGCTTTTTGTTCTGCGTTTGCTATTAAAATGTGTAAAATCAGCACAGACGAATTGTCAAAGTTCTATGTGGGCAAAATATTCACAAAACACCTTTATAAAAATGCTCATTCCAACCTATTTGATAACACTTGATCAAACATCATTGCAACTACAAAGTTCATGCATTTAAAAATCGCTTTCAAAATGGAATGGGTCATTCACAAGGAAAAAGTAGATTAGATGTTCTGCAGATGCAGTTTGGAGCGATTTCCACCAAAACATCAACTTCCATCTAATGGGTTATTTGTCACAGCAGTCGTGACTCCAAGGGAATTAAATAGGATCGTTGCCTTGCTTGAAATACACGTGCTCCCAAACCACCGGTTCCCAAACGCAGAAGAAGCCCCAGAGATTACGCAGGGTTCCGCGGTCAAAAGGGTTTTCGTCCACACCGCAGTGCTTGAGGTAAGAGATTCTGTGTCGAGACATGAACTCCCATGTGGTGGTATTCAGCGACACCAGGTACAGGTGAGAGCCCAGAAGGAGAAGCACGGTCAGGGACAGGACAGCCACGACCGCCGCTGCTCCCAGGAGCACACCGTTGGTCCTCAACCACAGCTGCCAGGTGGGAGCGTGACTGAAGCCAGACCTGTACGAGATTTAACAGTAAACTCTGAACTGTGGGATGTTCTTCAGCCCAGATGAAAGATTTTTGTTTCTAGACACTTTAAAGGGTTAGTTCACCCAAAAATGAATGTCATTAATTACTCACCCTCATGTCGTTCCAAACCCGTGAGACCTTCGTTCATCTTCGGAACACAAGCTGAGATATTTTTGATGAAATCCGAGAGCTTTCTGACCCTTCATACAGCAATGCAATGCAACTAACATGTTCAAGGCCCAGAAACGTAGTAAGGATATCGTTACAATAGTCACATGGACTATTTGAATTATGTCCTGACTATTTTAATGATGTCCTTATTATCTTTCTAGGCCTTGAACGTGTTAGTTGCGTTGCTGTCTACAGGGATTAAAGTGTTCCGTCGCTATGACGGATTTCCGTCCGTTCATAAAGACAGCCACTTGCTTCATTCCTGAATGATTCAGCCGCTCTTTATGAACTGACGGAAATCCGTCGTAGCGACAGAACACTTTAATCCCTGTGTCTATGCAGGGTCAGAAAGCTTGTTTATTTCATCAAAAATATCTTAATTTGTGTTCCGAAGATGAACAAAGGTCTTACGGGTTTGGAACGACATGAGGGTGAGTAATTAATGACAGATTTTATATTTTTGGGTGAACTATTCCTTTAATCTTAATGAAATGGTTTGGGATCACCTTTTAGAGTTAAAAAGCATGGAAACTAATACATTTAGGACTATTATGTCCATTGGCACTGCTGGACATCCCAGGTCATGATATACTGTATAAGTTCTACTCACCAGGCCATGTACAGTCCCCACAGTAAGACAACAAGCTGGACAGCCAGATAAAGCACAAACCAGCGGTGGTTTCTCTCCCCAATGCAGTTCTCTATCCAGGGGCAGTGGTGATCATAGCGCCGCACACAATGCTGACACGTCTGGCAGTGTTTGGATCTCATGGGTTGCTACGTCAAAGCATGGGTTCATTTTTAGAAGGGATTCATTATTAGAAACAAATTAAGCTATCTTGCCTTTGCATAAATATAGGTTATTGTAAACGAAAACGACAAACTAAATCTAAATTTTTTATAAAAAATTTTATTTTTATTAACTTAAAAAACATTATTAAAATAAAATTTACTGTAGATTTCATTTTAGTTGCAGCATTAAAATTTAATGATTTAAACCTCTATATTTATGTATATGGTCCATCTTTAATAAGTGACAACACACCTGTACCAAACAGTGTCCACAGCGCCGGGGCCGTATGGACTTGGTGGTCTGTGGAATCATATCCTGTGTTTCTTCTGCGATACCAAGTGTGAACTGAAATACAGTCAAATGATGCATGTTTGCTGTAAAATCAGCGTTAAACATGCAAACTGCTGGGGGTTTGTGATATATATACATACAGGGGTTTGGCTGACAAAAATACTTGGGAATCCGTGTATTAACTGACCTGCAAGTCACAGTCATCAGACAGGACAAAACCAGGATCCATGAGCGAAACTGCAAAGTACAGCAACACGGACACCAGAACCAGCAGCACAAAGAGAACTGGCAGTGTGAGCTCCCCCGTCTCCTCCTGTTTGCGGAGGTCTGCGTGGAAGCACAATAGTGTAGTAGAGTGGAATACAGTGGCGCAGAAATTAGAGATGAACAGAGCATAGCAGAACATAAGAGTAATAGAATATATTAGAGTAAAAAAAATAAAACATAGTGGAGTGGAATAGTGCAGAACTGTGGATGCCCAATAAAGGCTGGAATACACTACATGACATCTGAACAGATTTGAAAACATTAGGCATCATACACTATGTAAACAGTAAGAGGGAAAAAAATAGGCAACATACACTAAACGACTGAGGATCACACATTACCAGACTTTCCGAACACAAACTCACACAGAAACGCTGCTAGGATGACAAATAAAAACAACGTGTTCTAAAATCGTGTGTGTTCTACAATGTTTGATATCCTCAGAATGGATATAATCCTTGTCTCAAATGCCTGCGTGGAAGCACAATAGTGTAGTAGAGTGGAATACAGTGGCGCAGAAATTAGAGATGAACAGAGCATAGCAGAACATAAGAGTAATAGAATATATTAGAGTAAAAAAAATAAAACAGTGGAGTGGGATAGTGCAGAACTGTGGATGCCCAATAAAGGCTGGAATACACTACATGACATCTGAACAGATTTGAAAACATTAGGCATCATACACTATGTAAACAGTAAGAGGGAAAAAAATAGGCAACATACACTAAACGACTGAGGATCACACATTACCAGACTTTCCGAACACAAACTCACACAGAAACGCTGCTAGGATGACAAATAAAAACAACGTGTTCTAAAATCGTGTGTGTTCTACAATGTTTGATATCCTCAGAATGGATATAATCCTTGTCTCAAATGCAATTTTATATAAAATCTGTCAACTCCAACTTCCCAAAATCTGCAGACTGGCTTTGACTACTGGCAACTAACCCCAACTTGATCAGACAGTAAATTGTGGCAAAAATCTGGGCAAAAGTCTTTTGCCATATTTTTGATTTTATCTTATAATTACTACTTATTATATGTCAATGTCAACTTAGTACCTCATAATTTTAATTTGACCATAATTAAGATTTTTGGTTAACTTTTTCATCTCATAATTTTTATTTCATAATTGATTTTAGCATCTTATAATTTCAACTCTATCATAAGTTCTACTTTTTTATGTCATTTTGACTTTGTCATAACTTAGTATCTCATCATTTAACTTTTTGTCTCTTAATTCCAGCAGAGTGAAAGTGTGCAGTAGAACAGAAACGCATGTAGCAGAGAACAGAATGTAACAGAGTGTGCTAGAGTAGAATAGTTATAGATCATCTAAACGTTGTCTGGTAAAGGAAGTGGCGATGCAGATACAGGTGTGAGGCAGCGTTATGTACATCATATAGCTACTGTAGCCACACAATAACAGGTCTGTAGGTGGGACAGATATACTCACAGTAGAATCAGCATCTCTCAGGAGCACTTACCGGTGTCGTGGAGGAAGAGAATCAACGTTATAACCCATGTCAAGATGACATGAGCGGTCCTCACCAGGAATCCCGATCCGAACACATTTTTGAACATCCTAGCATACTTCTATATACGCCTAAGCATGCATCTGCTGTGTGCTCGTAATGAAATGCATCTTATTCTCAGACTCACAGACCTCTATAGGCAGCTAGCTGTGTTAGCCAGCTCATAAGAAACCCAGTTAACGTTACATTCCTGCTGTCAAGTGAGGTCCTACGCGTCGCACGCTAAATTCCAGAACAAGAACCATTTTAACCACAATATTTCACCCTAGCGTGGAACTTTGTCTGCTGCAGCAGACTATACCATCGTAACGCAACCGAAGCGCGGTATTTCATTTAGATACTGTGTTTCATAGACATCATATTTATTATGTCTATGCTGTGTTTCTCTCGCTCTAATAAGCTTGTTGATTCCGTTCCGCTGTCACGTTTCCTATTGGTCAGCTGTGGTCATGTGACGTTTCGGCTTCAAACTGGGATGCAAAGGCAGAGCCGAAGGAAAAGAAAAGTAGAAAACACAGTATCTGAACTGTAAGTGGGTATATGATTTTATTGCTATTGTAAAGTAAAGTAAAATAAAAATGATATGCTATGCAATACGCGGCGATACAAATACTAATACAAATATCACATTGTATTTTTCAATCATACAACAACCATTTTTTTTATAAAGAATTTATTCTGCTCTAACCTTTTGAAAAATTATATATAATTATGTAACAATAATTGGGATCAGTAAGATTTGTTTTAATGAAATGAATAGTTTTATTCAGTAAGCAGAGTGAAAGTGTGCAGTAGAACAGAAACGCATGTAGCAGAGAACAGAATGTAACAGAGTGTGCTAGAGTAGAATAGTTATAGATCATCTAAACGTTGTCTGGTAAAGGAAGTGGCGATGCAGATACAGGTGTGAGGCAGCGTTATGTACATCATATAGCTACTGTAGCCACACAATAACAGGTCTGTAGGTGGGACAGATATACTCAAAGTAGAATCAGCATCCCTCAGGAGCACTTACCGGTGTCGTGGAGGAAGAGAATCAACGTTATAACCCATGTCAAGATGACATGAGCGGTCCTCACCAGGAATCCTGATCCGAACACATTTTTGAACATCCTAGCATACTTCTATATACGCCTAAGCATGCATCTGCTGTGTGCTCGTAATGAAATGCATCTTATTCTCAGACTCACAGACCTCTATAGGCAGCTAGCTGTGTTAGCCAGCTCATAAGAAACCCAGTTAACGTTACATTCCTGCTGTCAAGTGAGCTCCTACGCGTCGCACGCTAAATTCCAGAACAAGAACCATTTTAACCACAATATTTCACCCTAGCGTGGAACTTTGTCTGCTGCAGCAGACTATACCATCGTAACGCAACCGAAGCGCGGTATTTCATTTAGATACTGTGTTTCATAGACATCATATTTATTATGTCTATGCTGTGTTTCTCTCGCTCTAATAAGCTTGTTGATTCCGTTCCGCTGTCACGTTTCCTATTGGTCAGCTGTGGTCATGTGACGTTTCGGCTTCAAACTGGGATGCAAAGGCAGAGCCGAAGGAAAAGAAAAGTAGAAAACACAGTATCTGAACTGTAAGTGGGTATATGATTTTATTGCTATTGTAAAGTAAAGTAAAATAAAAATGATATGCTATGCAATACGCGGCGATACAAATACTAATACAAATATCACATTGTATTTTTCAATCATACAACAACCATTTTTTTTATAAAGAATTTATTCTGCTCTAACCTTTTGAAAAATTACATATAAAATTATGTAACAATAATTGGGATCAGTAAGATTTGTTTTAATGAAATGAATAGTTTTATTCAGTAAGGATGCATTAAACTGATGAAGTGACAGTAAAGACATTTATGATTACAGTACATAAGTAAAATAAGATTGCTGTCTATTTGAACTTTCTATTGATCATAAAATCTATTCATCATTAAAATGACAACTGTTTTTAACATTAATAATAAGAAGAAATGTTTTTTTGAGCCCCACATTTCTGAAGAATCATGTGACACTGAAGACTGGAGTAAAGGCTGCTGAAAAGTCCGTTTTCGGTTACAGGAACAAGTTACATTTTAAAATATATTAAAATAGAAAACTTATTTTAAGGTATCATTTTACAATATTATAGTTTTTCCCCTGTTATTTTTGATAAATGCAGCCTTGGTGAGTAAAAATCTTACAGACCCCAAATTTTTCTTTATTTTTGAAATTTTTGTAAACATCCCTTTCAATTCCTTTAATATTTGCCTGGCCCTGGGCATGATGGAATCCTCAGTTGGAAACACTATGTAGTTTTAACAAGATTCTCTGCTTCATTCTCATCAAGTAGAAAGGGGGACTTCAAGTTCTTCTGTTTCAGCAGCTTTTCCAGACCCTGTAAAACACAGCGGTTAAAATATGACCGTGTGTCATGGAGGGAAAATGAAAAAAGGAGATAAAGAGATGGAGTGTTACAGCTGTCTCTTGAACTCTCTCCTGAGAACAGGAACACTACTCTGACATCATTCGCTCTGTTTCACATCATGCTCCATATGGTCACACTTGCTTGTTATTCTTTTTTCCCTCTGGTCCTCTTGCCTCTTTTTGTACTAACTGTAATATTTTGTAATCAAAGAACTATTTGCGAGACTCAAATATTTAACTTTTGTGATAAATATGTTAACCTAAAATCCTAAAACCAGACTGTTCATCAGTATTAGCAACTCCAGTTTAAAGCAAAGCTTTAAAAATTGCATACAAGTAGTCACATTTTTACCTCGCCAAAGTATGATACAAGTGGAGAGATTTCACAGATTGCAGGGGGGTCTTCATTCTGTGTCATACTGCAAAAGAAAGAGTAGACCAAGTTATTATAAACCACACACCATCTTAGGAAGTCAAAATTGTTCATTTTCTGCTTGAATGAGTAAATTCCTTTTAGGCATATTCCTTTCAGGTCATGCCAGTCAAAAGGTATTGCATTCATCACAAGAATGGAAATTTCTAGACCATATCCTGCTCTACATCTGGTGTAGTATAACTATAATACGTGAGGAACCTTGCAATATAGCATTTACTGTACATCAAGTCATTAAAGGGGTCATATGATGCTGCTAAAAAGAACATTATTTTGTGTATTTGGTGTAATGAAATGTTTATGCGGTTTAAAGTTAAAAAAACACATTATTTTCCACATACTGTACATTATTGTTTCTCCTCTATGCCCCGCCTTTTTGAAACGCGTCGATTTTTACAAAACTCATCGGTCTGAAAAAGCGAGGTATGCTGTGATTGGCCAGCTATCCAATGCGTTGTGATTGGCCGAATACCTCAAGCATGTGACGGAAATGTTACGCC